>NC_090445.1:1397174708-1397316975 GCF_031143425.1 Pleurodeles waltl
GTGTCACATCATCGTGGCCTGCTGCATGCTTCACAACCTGGCTTTGCGCCGCCAGGTGCCTTTCCTGCAGGAGGATGGTCGAGACGGTGGTGTTGTGGCAGCGGTGGAACCTGAGGAGAGTGACGAGGAGGAAGACGACGGGGCTGAAACAGACAACAGGGACAGAATCATTGAACAGTACTTCCAATAGGACACAGGTAACATTTCAAAGATAATTTAGTAAATGTGAACTACTCTCCTGCATCTCTGCTGCCTGTCTATTTGCCCCAGTGTATGATGACTGAGTTTTGGCTTTTCCCTCCCTATTTCAGATCTGGGGTCCCCACTACGAGTCCTGTGCTTCGTTTCCCCATGGACTACAGCTTTGTGGCAGCTGTTTGTTGACTTCACCATGTACAAGGACATATTTGCACTGTCATGTCAATTACAATATATTGAAATCACAGCCAGACTCCAGATAGTTTTGTGCAAAATAGGTGTTTATTGAAGTGCTCAAAATGGGATGGGTGGTTTCAAGTGGGTGGGGGCTATGGTGAAGGAATGTCCATGGCAGAGTCCAGAGTAACAGTCACACAGGTGCATTGTCCAGAGGCCTGTGGAGAGATGGAGCATGGGCAGTTCAAGGATGGACAGGGTGACAATGTGGGACAGTGGGATGACATCAGGTGGTATCCATTGCTGGCGGGGGTCTTGACATCCTACTCTGTCTTCTTGCGAGATCTCAGGGCCCTCTTGCGGGGTGGTTCTTCTCCTGCAGGAGGTGGGGGTCTGGTGGGCTGCTGCTGTGCGGGGGCCTCCTGTCCACTAGCGCCGGCGGAGGTGGTTGGCTGTTCTTGGTCCAGGCTAGTGGCAGGGGCCCTTGGGTGTTGTTGAGTGTCCGCCCTGGTGTTGACGAGGTCCTGCAGCAGCCCTACCATGGTAACCAGGGTGGTGTTGATGGCTCTGATGTCCTCCCTGTACCCCCGATAGTGTTCCTCCTGCAGTACCTGGATCTCCTGGAACCGGGCCAGTACCGTCGCCATCGTCTCCTGGGAGCGGTTGTATGCTCCCATGATGGTGGTGAGGACCTCGTGGAGAGTGGGTTCCCTGGGGGCGTCCCCCCCCTGTCGCACAGCTGCCCTCCGAGTTGCCCTGTTTCCCTGGGCCTCTGCCCCCTGGCCGGTGTGCCCACTACCACTGCCCCCAGGTCCCTGTTGTTGTTGGGGTGGTGGGTTATCCTGGGTGCCCTGTAGTGGTAGACACACCGCAGATTGACGCGCCCTGGAGACAGAGGCATGGGCCCGCTGGGTGGGAGCTGTGCTGGTGTTCCCAGAGGGGTTTGGGTCTGTAGTGGCCTGGGCCTGTGTGAGGGGAACCGACTGTCCAGAGGTCCCCGATGGTCCGAGCTGGTCATCGGTGTCCAGGTCGACAGAGCTGCTGTCATCGCTGACGGCCTCTTGGGTGGGGGGGTGTGGAGAATTCTGGCCCCTCCGCCGCGGTGTGTTGACGGTCGGGTCCTGCAGGGGTATAGAGGTATGGTTATAGTTTCAATGTGTGGCATATGGGTGTATCTATGGGTTCTCGTGTCCCCAAGTGCTGGCATTCGTGTGTGGGGGCTTTGGTGAGGGTGGCTTGTGGGGGGGATGTGTATATGCATTGGGCATGCTTTGGTGATGGGTGTCCATGCTTAGTGGACGCATGCAGGCCTAGGTTTTGGGATGTGTGGGTTGTGATGGTGAGACATTGGCGGGGAATAGGTGTGCTGGGGGTGGGGGTGAGGATGGTGGTGGGGGTGAGGATGGTGGTGGGGGTGGGGGTGAGGGTGGGGTTCGAGGATGGGGGTGAGGGTTGGGGTATGATTTGGCATGCAGGTGGGGGGGAAGCAGTATTGAAGCTTCAACTTACCAGTATCCATTCCTCCGCCGACTCCTGCGAGGCCGTCAGGATGCAGGATGTTCAAGACTTCCTCCTCCCATGATGTGAATTGTGGGGGTTGAGGTGGGGGTCCTCCGCCAGTCTTCTGCACGGCGATGTTGTGCCTGGATACCATGGAACGCACCTTCCCCCGTAGGTCGTTCCATCGCTTCCTGATGTCTTCCTGATTTCTGGGGTGCTGTCCCACAGCGTTGACCCTGTCGACAATCCTCTGCCATAGCTCCGTCCTCCGGGCAATGCTGGTGTATTGTATCTGTGTGCCGAACAGCTGGGGCTCTACCCGAACGATTTCCTCCACCATGACCCTGAGTTCTTCGTCTGTGAAGCGGGGTTGTCTTTGGGGTGCCATGGGGTGGTGTGTATGATGTGTGGGGTGGAGTATGTGTAGTTAAGTGTGTTGAGTGTGGTGGTGTGTGTTGTTTTGTGTGTGGATAGTGTGTGGGTGATGGTGTTGAGTGGCTGTGGCTGTTAGTTTGTGGATGCTGGTGTCTCGCTCTGGCCTTCTTTCAGAATTTTTTTGCGTAGGGGTTTGTGGGTGATGTGGGTGGGTGTTCGATATTGTATTGTGTGTGTGGGAGTGGTGTGTGTATGTGTATCAGGTGTGGGATTCAAATCGTCCAATGTGGCTGAGTTTTGTTCGTTTGTGTGTATTCTGACCGCGGCGGTGTGTCCCGCCAATGGAATACCGCGTTTGAATGACCGCCGCGTGGATTCGTGGGTCGTAATGGCATGGGCGTATTTCTGTTGGCATGGCGGTGGAGGTTTTGTCACCTCCACCTTTCCGCCGACCGCTGGTCTGGCGGTCGGTTGTGGCTGTCGGATTTTCGGAGGTTTGCCTTCTGCGGGTCAGAATGACCGTGGCGGGTTTCCGCGGCCGCGGCGGTGTTATGGCGGTCTTCTGACCGGCGGTAAGTGCATTTTACCACCGGGGTCAGAATGACCACCATAGTATCCTCATGTGGTAGTGCACTAGAAAATGTTTCCAAATATGTCGATCATTTTCTGAGGGAATTTGTTGTCAATCTTAAATCCTATGTCCGTGATACTAAGGATTTTTGGGTAAGCTTGAAGGAATTGTTTGGGAAGAAGCTTTCCTGTTACTAACTTTAGATGTTAATTCCCTGTATACTATCATCGACCATGATACGGGCATTGCAGCTTGCAGACATTTTCTAGATGCTAGATCACTTAAATACCTGGCACACACTGAAATGGTAGTAGATATCATAAGATATTGTCTGACTAATAATTTATTTTTGTTCAATGGGGTCCTTTATCAGCAGATCCTCGGAACTGCGATGGGCACTTGTTTTGCTCCAAGTTTTGCCTGCCTCTTCTTAGGCTGGTGGGAAGAGAATATTTTCAAAGATGAAGATAAATATCCAGAAACTAGTCAGGCAATCTTATGGTTAAGATATATTGATGATCTTTTCATTATTTGGAAAGGATCCGAGGAAGAAGCTTCCCATTTTGTTGGTAAATTAAACAATAATGTTTTGAATATAGGACTGACGCACAAAATGAGTAGACTCTCTATTGAATTTTTGGACACACTGATAAAGATTGATCGAAACAAAGTCAATACTGAACCCTTTCGTAAGTGTACAGCAGGTACCAGCTTAGTACATGCTGCAAGTGGACACCCAGAAAATCTAAAGTTGAGTATCCCCTATGGAGAGCTGCTAAGAGCTAAAAGAGTTAGCAGCACTGATGAAGCTTTTGCAATTGAGCAAAAAGAGATGATTATGAGATTTAAACAGCGGGGATACCCTGATTGGGTCATTAAAAAAGCAATCGATAAAATCAAGGGAACAAAAAGATCCAATATTTTATTTGACAATATTCCCAAACAGAAGTTGGATGATAATGACGATACCAGATTGATTATGACTTTTAGTGATGATACAAAACAAATTAAGAATATCATTACTAAAAATTGGAAGATACTGAAAAGTGACCCCGTCATTGGGGATTCGATATTAAATAGACCTCAGATTACGTACAGAAGAGGACGCAGCTTACAAGATATGTTAAGATCTAATGATATTACTACTACATCTCAACTTAGAGACCATGGCCTTCAAGGTTTCTTCCCTTGTGGGCATTGCAAAGCATGCCGTAATAGTGTTATGCGTAAACAGTATGCACTATGTAAACCTGGTAGAAATAGGGTAATTAACCAGTTTATAACATGCAGTACCCCTTTTGTGATCTACATATTGGAATGCCCCTGTAAAAGATGGTACGTTGGAAGCACCAAACATAGGGGGTCATTCTGACCTCGGCGGTAAAAGGCGCCTACCGCCGGTCAGAAATCCTCCATAATCCCGCCGCGGTCGCGGAAACCCGCCACGGTCATTCTGACCCGCAGAAGGCAAACCTCCGAAAATCCGACCGCCACAACAGACCGCCAGACCAGCGGTCGGCGGAAAGGTGGAGGTGACCAAACCTCCACCGCCACGCCAACAGAAATACGCCCATCCCATTACGACCCACGAATCCACGCGGCGGTCATTCAAACGCGGTATTCCATTGGCGGGACACACCGGCGCGGTCAGAATACCCACCAACGAACAAAACTCACCCACATTGGACGATTTGAATCCCACACACCTGATACACATACACACACCACTCCCACACACACAATACAATATAAAACACCCACCCACATCACCCACAAACACCTACGCTTACAAAATCGTAAAGAAGGCAAGAGCGAGACACCAGCATCCAAAACATAACAGCCACAGCCACTCAACACCATCACCCACACACTATCCACACACAAAACAACACACACCACCACACTCAACTCACTTAAATACACATACTCCACCCCACACATCATACACACCACCCCATGGCACCCCAAAGACAACCCCGCTTCACAGACGAAGAACTCAGGGTTATGGTGGAGGAAATCGTTCGTGTAGAGCCCCAGCTGTTCGGCACACAGGTCCAATACACCAGCATTGCCCGGAGGACGGAGCTATGGCAGAGGATTGTCGACAGGGTGAACGCAGTGGGACAGCACCCCAGAAATCGGGAAGACATCAGGAAGCGATGGAACGACCTACGGGGGAAGGTGCGTTCCATGGTATCCAGGCACAACATCGCCGTGCAGAAGACTGGCGGAGGACCCCCACCTCAACCCCCACAATTCACATCATGGGAGGAGGAAGTCTTGAACATCCTGCATCCTGACGGCCTCGCAGGAGTCGGCGGAGGAATGGATACTGGTAAGTTGAAGCTTCAATACTGCTTCCCCCCCACCTGCATGCCAAATCAGACCCCAACCCTCACCCCCATCCTCGAACCCCACCCTCACCCCCACCCCCATCCTCACCCCCACCCTCACCCCCACCACCATCCTCACCCCCACCCTCACCCCCACCACCATCCTCACCCCCACCACCATCCTCACCCCCACCCCAGCACACCTATTCCCCGCCAATGTCTCACCATCACAACCCACACATCCCAAAACCTAGGCCTGCATGCGTCCACTAAGCATGGACACCCATCACCAAAGCATGCCCAATGCATATACACATCCCCCCCACAAGCCACCCTCACCAAAGCCCCCACACACGAATGCCAGCACTTGGGGACACGGGAACCCACAGATACACCCATATGCCACACATTGAAACTATAACCATACCTCTATACCCCTGCAGGACCCGACCGTCAACACACCACGGCGGAGGGGCCAGAATTATCCACACCCCCCACCCAAGAGGCCGTCAGCGATGACAGCAGCTCTGTCGATCTGGACACCGATGACCAGCCCGGACCATCGTGGACCTCTGGACAGTCGGTTCCCCTCACACAGGCACAGGCCACTATAGACCCTAACCCCTCTGGGAACACCAGCACAGCTCCCACCCAGCGGGCCCATGCCTCTGTCTCCAGGGCGCGTCAATCTGCGGTGTGTCTACCACTACAGGGCACCCAGGATAACCCACCACCCCAACAACAACAGGGACCTGGGGGCAGTGGTAGTGGGCACACCGGCCAGGGGGCAGAGGCCCAGGGAAACAGGGCAACTCGGCGGGCAGCTGTGCGACAGGGGGGGGAGGAGAGGCCCAGGGAACCCACTCTCCACGAGGTCCTCACCACCATCATGGGAGCATACAACCGCTCCCAGGAGACGATGGCGACGGTACTGGCCCGGTTCCAGGAGATCCAGGTGCTGCAGGAGGAACACTATCGGGGGTACAGGGAGGACATCCGAGCCATCAACACCACCCTGGTTACCATGGTAGGGCTGCTGCAGGACCTCGTAAACAGCAGGGCGGACACTGAACAACACCCAAGGGCCCCTGCCACTAGACGGGACCAAGAACAGCCATCCACCTCCGCCGGCGCTAGTGGACAGGAGGCCCCCGCACAGCAGCAGCCCACCAGACCCCCACCTCCTGCAGGAGAAGAACCACCCCGCAAGAGGGCCCTGAGATCTCGCAAGACAGAGTAGGATGTCAAGACCCCCGCCAGCAATGGATACCACCTGATGTCATCCCACTGTCCCACATTGTCACCCTGTCCATCCTCGAACTGCCCATGCTCCATCTCTCCACAGGCCTCTGGACAATGCACCTGTGTGACTGTTACTCTGGACTCTGCCATGGACATTCCTTCACCATAGCCCCCACCCACTTGAAACCACCCATCCCATTTTGAGCACTTCAATAAACACCTATTTTGCACCAAAATATCAGGAGTCTGGCTGTGATTTCAATAGATTGTAATTGACATGACAGTGCAAATATGTCCTTGTACATGGTGAAGTCAACAAACAGCTGCCACAAAGCTGTAGTCCATGGGGAAACGAAGCACAGGACTCGTAGTGGGGACCCCAGATCTGAAATAGGGAGGGAAAAGCCAAAACTCAGTCATCATACACTGGGGCAAATAGACAGGCAGCAGAGATGCTGCAGAGTAGTTAACTTTTACTAAATTATCTTTGAAATGTTACCTGTGTCCTATTGGAAGTACTGTTCAATGATTCTGTCCCTGTTGTCTGTTTCAGCCCCGTCGTCTTCCTCCTCGTCACTCTCCTCAGGTTCCACCGCTGCCACAACACCACCGTCTCGACCATCCTCCTGCAGGAAAGGCACCTGGCGGCGCAAAGCCAGGTTGTGAAGCATGCAGCAGGCCACGATGATGTGACACACCTTCTTAGGTGAGTACATTAGGGATCCACCGGTCATATGCAGGCAGCGAAACCTGGCCTTTAGGAGGCCAAAGGTGCGTTCGATCACCCTCCTAGTACGCCCATGGGCCTCATTGTACCGTTCCTCTGCCCTGGTCCGGGGATTCCTTACTGGGGTCAGTAGCCACGACAGGTTGGGGTACCCAGAGTCCCCCACTAGCCATACACGGTGTCTCTGTAGCTGTTCCATCACGTAAGGGATGCTGCTATTCCTGAGGATGTAGGCGTCATGCACTGACCCTGGGAATTTGGCATTTACATGCGAGATGTACTGGTCAGCCAAACACACCACCTGGATGTTCATTGAATGGTAACTTTTTCTGTTCCTGTACACCTGCTCCCTGTCTCTTGGGGGAACCAAAGCCACATGGGTCCCATCAATGGCACCAATTACGTTGGGAATATGTCCAAGGGCGTAGAAATCACCCTTCACTGTAGCCAGTTCGCCCACCTCAGGGAAAATGATGTAGTTCCTCACGGATTTCATCAGGGCAGACAACACTCTGGATAACACCTTTGAAAACATGGGCTGAGACATCCCAGAAGCAATTTCCACGGTTGTCTGAAATGACCCACTTGCCAAGAAATGGAGTACTGACATGACCTGCACCAGAGGGGGAATCCCTGTGGGTTGGCGGATGGGGGACATCAGGTCGGGCTCCAGCCGGGCACACAGTTCATGGATAGTGGCACGGTTAAGACGGTAGGTCAGGATAATGTGGCGTTCTTCCATTGTCGACAGGTCCACCAGCGGTCGGTACACGGGAGGATTCATCCGTCTCCTCGCCCAACCCAGCGGACGGTGCCTAGGAAGGACAACATGGAGCACACAGTCAGGCAACCCACAGGTACGTACTCACAGCTAGCACAGTATACGATTCTCTATGCAGTGAATGGCGTGTATGAGTGGCTATGCAAGGCCTAGGCCTGTGTGACGCAGTTGAAATTGAGCCATGTGGGCCCTGGAAATGGCGGCTGCCTGACCTGTGAAGTGTGACAATGGGATGTGAGGTCAATGCGCTGGCGTGGCACACCGCGGCGGGCGGCGGGCCAAGACCGCGGCGCGAAGCCGCATTGGTTAACATTGAAGCCTATGGGTTTCAGGAGCCAATGGCGAAGGGCGCCGGCGGTGGCGGGACGCACCGCCGCGGTACGCACCGCCGCGGACGTGACCGCCATTTTCTATCTACTTATCCACTTGCGACTTGAACTTTCACAGGAGAGGACCTATACTGCAAGTGTTGCTGTGACCTCGGTCTGGAAGGGACAATGGCTGCTGCGACTGGGGAAAGGGCCCCTGCCTTCACTGGAGAGGAGTTGGAGAAACTTGTGGATGGGGTCCTCCCCCAGTATGCGCTACTCTACGGTCCTCCAGACCAACAAGTGAGTTTAATTCAATATGGATTTGGGGCCACTGGCTGGCTTGGGGGCCTGGCGGGGATGGGGGGCATGTTGGGGCTGGCGGGGGCCTGGCGGGGATGGGGTGCATGTTGGGCATGGCGGGGGGCCTGGCGGGGGGCCTGGCGGGGATGGGGTGCATGTTGGGGCTGGCGGGGGGCCTGGCGGGGGGCCTGGCGGGGATGGGGGGCATGTTGGGCATGGCGGGGGGCCTGGCGGGGGGCCTGGCGGGGATGGGGGGCATGTTGGGCATGGCGGGGGGCCTGGCGGGGGGCCTGGCGGGGATGGGGGGCGTTGGGCCACTGGAAAGGAAAATGCTGAGTAACTTGAACGTGGTATTTCTCCCTCCCTGTACGTGTCACATAGGTCCGCGCCCATGAGAAGATCGGGATTTGGCGTGCCATCGCCAAGGAAGTCCGGGGCCTGGGGGTCCACCATCGACGGGGCACCCACTGCCGCAAGAGGTGGGAGGACATCCGCCGCGGGACCAAGAAGACCGCCGAGTCTCTGCTGGGGATGGCCTCCCAACGTAGGCGGGGTGCCTGCCGTCAACTGAGCCCCCTGATGTTCCGGATCCTGGCGGTGGCCTACCCTGATTTGGATGGGCGCGTGAGGGCAGCACAGCAGACACAAGGGGGTGACTACAAGCATCATCTACTCTGTTGTCGTGCAGTGGAGGTGTCTGGGTGGGGGAGGAGGGCTGTGGGTCCCCCTAGGCCAGGGCGATATCTGTAGGCTGGGCACCCCCGTAAGCCCCTGTGTCCCCAGCCACCACCCTCAGTAGTGTGTCAGTACAGCCATCCCTGGGCCGTGTCATCCATGGGTGCAGTTGACAACTCTAGGCGTGTAGGGCATGTTCCACGGAATGCGTAGCGGACCCCAAGTGCGCAACTTAGTGCAGGGGGCATCTGTGTCTGTCATGTCCGCTAACTGTACCGGAGATCCATGTACTCAATATCCCTTTATTTCTCTCTCCCCCCCCCTTTTTGTTTGTCTTTCTGTGCTTGTGTGCATCAGCATCATCAGGCGGAGGAGAAGTGGCATCGGGGCAGGAGGGAGCTGCATCTCACATGGCCCAGGAGGGCCATGCCACAGAGTCAGACTGGACCAGTGAGACGGAGGGCGAGGGGAGCTCCACGACGGGGACGACTGGAGCCTGCAGCGACACGGACACGTCCTCGGAAGGGGGCTCCCTTGCGGGGGTGGCACCATCCGTGCCCCCCGCCATTACAGGTACAGCCGCCACCCAGCGCACCATCTCCGCCCTCCCAGCAGCCCCTCCGCGTTCGCCCCGTGCCCGCTCTGCCAGGAAGCCGGGCATCTCCTTCGCCCCAGGCACCTCAGGCCCTGCCCCTGTTACCCCCGCTGCCCTCAGTGAGGAGGTCATTGACCTCCTCCGAACGCTCATTGTTGGGCAGACTACCCTTTTGAATGCCATCCAGGGGGTGGAGAGGGAGGTTCATCGCAGCAATGCGTACCTGGAGGGCATTCATTCGGGTCAGGCTGCCCATCAGCGATCGTTCCAGGCTCTGGCCTCAGCACTGACGGCAGCCATTGTCCCTGTCTCCTGCCTGCCTCTACTAACTCCCTCCTCCCAGTCTCCTGTTCCTCTGCCTGTCCCACCCACACCATCAGACCAGCCTGCACACACCTCAACACCCAAGAGAAGCTCATCCAAACATAAGCACCACAGATCACCCAGATATTCACACACGCAACATTCCGATGCAGACATGCCAACAGTCACTACCACCTCTGTGACCCCCACCTCCTCGTCTCCCTCCTCCCTCCCTGTGACGTCTACACTCACACCTCCATTCACCTCACCATCAGCCAGTGTTTCCATCACCAGCACACCCTCCACTCCAGTCCGCACACGTGCAGTCACCATCCCCACTGCCATTTACACGTCCCCTGTGTCCTCTCCCACTGTGTCTGTCACCCCCTCTTCCACACCACACAAACGCAGCCACCCACCCACCCAACAGCCATCCACCTCACGACAGCCTATCCCTCCTGCACCTGCACCCAAAGACAGCAAACGTGACTCACCTACAACCACATCCTCTCCCTCCACTCCCATTCCCACTGTACCTACCACTCTCCATTGTCCCAAGAAGCTCTTCCTCGCCACTACTAACTTCTTTCCTGACCCTGAGCCCCCCCCTCCTTCTCGTCGGGGTAAGAAGAGCACCTCAGCCACCACCAGCCCTGCAGCCCCCTTGACAAGGGTGCAGGGGTATTGGAGCCCGCCAGCCCGCATGTCTGGATCTTCGCCCAGCAGCAAGGGGACAGCCAGCCCACCCCCTGGGAAGAGGAGCAGAAGGCGGAAGGGGCGCCGCAGGAGCCCGCCTTCTACATCCCCCCCGGACACCACCCAGAGACAGTCACCAGCCACAGCTCCAAAGGGAGGCAAGGGCCACAGGCCGACGACTAAGGAGGGCAAGGGCAGCAAGTTGGAGAGGTCAGGCAGCAGGCCTGCTGCCCAGGAGGAGCCCACAACCCCCATAGCCGCTGCCCCGGGAGGAACCGGCACAGCTGCCCCGGGAGAGCCCACCACCCCCATAGCCGCTGCCCAGGGAGGACCCAGCCCAGCTGGCCAGGAGGGCCCCACCACCCACAGCCCAGGTGGGCAGTGAAGGAGCACCATCCCCGCTGCCCAGGAGGGCACCACCAGGCAATTAGCAGTTGGCCATAGACCGTCCGCCGTCTCAAGAACCGCTGAACTGGGCCCCGCCGTCTCAAGAACCGCTGAACTGGGCCCGCCGTCTCCAGAACCGCTGAACTGGGCCCCGCCGTCTCAAGAACCGCTGAACTGGGCCCCGCCGTCTCAAGAACCGCTGAACTGGGCCCCGCCGTCTCAAGAACCGCTGAACTGGGCCCTTCAGGGCAAGAACCGCTGAACTGGGCCCCGCCGTCTCAAGAACCGTTGAACTGGGCCCTTCAGGGCAAGAACCGCTGAACTGGGCCCCGCCGTCTCAAGAACCGCTGAACTGGGCCCTTTAAGGCAAGAACCGCTGAACTGGGCCCTTCAAGGCAAGAACCGCTGAACTGGGCCCCGCCGTCTCAAGAACCGCTGAACTGGGCCCTTCAAGGCAAGAACCGCTGAACTGGGCCCCGCCGTCTCCAGAACCGCTGAACTGGGCCCCGCCGTCTCAAGAACCGCTGAACTGGGCCCTTCAGGGCAAGAACCGCTGAACTGGGCCCCGCCGTCTCAAGAACCGCTGAACTGGGCCCTTCAAGGCAAGAACCGCTGAACTGGGCCCCGCCGTCTCAAGAACCGCTGAACTGGGCCCCGCCGTCTCAAGAACCGCTGAACTGGGCCCCGCCGTCTCAAGAACCGCTGAACTGGGCCCCGCCGTCTCCAGAACCGCTGAACTGGGCCCCGCCGTCTCAAGAACCGCTGAACTGGGCCCCGCCGTCTCAAGAACCGCTGAACTGGGCCCCGCCGTCTCAAGAACCGCTGAACTGGGCCCTTCAGGGCAAGAACCGCTGAACTGGGACCCGCCGTCTCAAGAACCGCTGAACTGGGCCCTTCAGGGCAAGAACCGCTGAACTGGGCCCCGCCGTCTCAAGAACCGCTGAACTGGGCCCTTCAAGGCAAGAACCGCTGAACTGGGCCCTTCAAGGCAAGAACCGCTGAACTGGGCCCCGCCGTCTCAAGAACCGCTGAACTGGGCCCTTCAAGGCAAGAACCGCTGAACTGGGCCCCGCCGTCTCCAGAACCGCTGAACTGGGCCCCGCCGTCTCAAGAACCGCTGAACTGGGCCCTTCAGGGCAAGAACCGCTGAACTGGGCCCCGCCGTCTCAAGAACCGCTGAACTGGGCCCTTCAGGGCAAGAACCGCTGAACTGGGCCCGCCGTCTCAAGAACCGCTGAACTGGGCCCTTCAGGGCAAGAACCGCTGGCCCTTTGGCAGACGTGGCAGGGCAGGATCTATCTCGGGCAGGGCTGCAGGATGTCCTCTGGCCAACTTGCCTCCTCCAGTGGCAGTGGGGTCTGTTATGGACTGTATGGACTGTGGCTTTGCTCTCCCCAGGATGGCCCAGTGGGCAGGCCACCCACTGTATGGACTGTATGGACTGTGGCTTTGCTCTCCCCAGGATGGCCCAGTGGGCAGGCCACCCACTGTATGGACTGTATGGACTGTGGCTTTGCTCTCCCCAGGATGGCCCAGTGGGCAGGCCACCCACTGTATGGACTGTATGGACTGTGGCTTTGCTCTCCCCAGGATGGCCCAGTGGGCAGGCCACCCACTGTATGGACTGTATGGACTGTGGCTTTGCTCTCCCCAGGATGGCCCAGTGGGCAGGCCACCCACTGTATGGACTGTATGGACTGTGGCTTTGCACTCCCCAGGATGGGCCAGTGGTCATGGAGTCCCCTCGTGGATCTGGCGTCGTGTACTCAAGTGGCTGAGGTGCCCCCCCTTCCCTTCCCCCTGAGGTGCCTGTCCTATTTTCTTTCTGATGCCCCTGCAGTGTTCTCTCCGTGGAGTTCTTGTCGTGGGACTGGGCCTTGCCCCTTTGCACAGGACCCCTGTGATCCACGGACAGTGGTTGGACTACATTTAGTAGCTGTATATATTTTGTACATAGTTTATTTATTTATTTGGATTACTGGTGTCCATATTTCAATATATCTGGCCGTTTATGATCTCTTCTTTTGGTCTTTGCATTATTTCGGAGGGGGGTGGTTTGTGGGTTGTGACAGTGATCTGTGGGAATGCATTGATGTGTGTGTTGTAGTGGGTGTGGGTGGGTGGGTGTGTGCCGGTAATCTTTTCCCTCCCCTGTGTCGTAGGTGCAGTACTCACCGATGTCTTCCGCGCCGCCGGGCGTGCTCCTGGTATATGAGGAGGAATAGGAGTGCGGGGATGACCTGTAACTCTGGCTCCATACTGCCGGAATCTCGCGTGGAGTGCGTAGAGGTGAGCGTTTTCCCGTTCGTAGTCTGTTTCCGCCGTGTTCTTATCGGCGGTGCTCCCGCCCCGGAAAAGGTGGCAGATTGGTGGGTCGTAATAGGGTGGGCGGTACTTTGTCTGCCGCCGGGCTGTTGGCGGGAACCGCCGCGCTGTTTGTTTGTACCGCTGTGGCGGTCGGAGTGTTAAGTTGGCGGGCTGTGTTGGCGGTTCCCGCCAGGGTCAGAATGCCATTTTTAATACCGCCGGTCTGTTCGCGGTCCGACCGCCGCCTCTCCGCCGACCGCCAGGGTCAGAATGAGGGCCATAGTGTCAAAAAACGGATCTTGGAACACATGCGTGCCATAACTTCAGCTGATGATCACTACCCAGTAGCAAGGCATTTAAGAGAGAAACATAGTTCTGATTGGACCCAGTTGTCCTATTTTGGTATTGAACATGTCCCTTCATCCCATAGAGGGGGTAATAGGGAATTAATACTGAGGAAGAAAGAATCAAAATACATTTTAGATCTAGAGACCAAGACACCTAAAGGATTGAATCATGGTGAAGAACTGAATACCCATTTGTATGATGAGTAATATACAACCAGAATAGGATAGAATTCGGGTAGTGATGACTATTATTTTTATTTATGAAATGATGAATGTACTATTAGAATGGATTAACTTTTTCTAAATATCAAATAAGAGATGTTTTATCTGCTTTTCTTTTTCTTTTTTAGAATCAATATAGCGTGTATGATATGGCTTTAGCAGTTGATTAGATTGGGGTAGCTATGGTCATTTATTTAATATTTAATATGTGTATATGTCTTTTTCAGATTTATTGGGTCGGCTGAAATTAATGCTGATGTCTACTTGCCACCGCTCTCGTCGTATTGCACGTTATTGGGTGTTGGCAGTGCAGGTTATAAGATAAGAAAATATCATAAGGATTCCTGTTATATTATTGGTCTGGTGTATTAATATTAATTATGTAAAAAGCGATATAGGGGTATTAATATCGTAGCCATTTTGGTTTAGGAATAAATATTTGAATTATACTTTGCATTGTGTGATTATAGTTCACCGTTGGGCCTTTAAGTGATAATATTTTATGATAATATATAATACACTAGCCCGGTGTTCTATTTTGATATTAATCAATTTTACCTTTCGCCTCTATATGACATTTTGGGGGTCATTCTGACCCTGGCGGTAAATACCGCCATGGCGGAAGTTGGCGGTAGCACCGCCAACAGGCTGGCGGTGCTCCGCCGGGCATTCTGACCGCGGCGGTACAGCCGCTGCCAGAAGCGGAAAGCCGGCGGTGTACCGCCGACTATCCGCTGCCCATGGGAATCCGCCATGGGGATTCTGACACCCTATACCGCCATCCTGTTCCTGGCGGTTCGGCCGCCAGGAACAGGATGGCGGTATGGGGTGTCGTGGGGCCCCTGGGGGCCGCTGCAGTGCCCATGCCAATGGCATGGGCACTGCAGGGGCCCCCGTAAGAGGGCCCCACAAAGAATTTCAGTGTCTGCTTTGCAGACACTGAAATTCGCGACGGGTGCAACTGCACCCGTCGCACCTTCCCACTCCGCCGGCTCCATTCTGAGCCGGCTTCCTCGTGGGAAGGGTGTTTCCCGCTGGGCTGGCGGGCGGACTTTCGGCGGTCGCCCGCCAGCCCAGTGGGAAACCCAGAATGACCGCTGCGGTCTTTTGACCGCGGTACGGTCTTCTGGCGGTTCCCGCTACTGCCCGCCAAGCTTAGAATCAGGGCCTTTATCTCTTTACATATTTACTTTATATGGTCACATGGTTGTATAATAATATATTTGTATATTTATATATTTATATATCTATATGTATTTATTTCATTTATAAAATTGACAAATTGTGTGTACTGTTATAATTTCCACAAATCCAGATATAATGTAATGTTATTTAAGGTTGTACTTTTAGGCTCTTATTCTATAACTTGTATCTGTTGTTTGTCTTATTTTTATGTCTATGAATTAATGGTATTTAGTAATGGTTGATTGGTGGTGAATATCACGTGACCAAGGCTGCTGTGTCAGCCGAAACGCGTTGTGCTTTGATTTAACACTGTTTTCACTTGCCCTGAATCCTGAGCGTGCGATTTTTCCTTTTTCCTTTTTGTTTTGGTGAATATATATATACATATATATATATATAAGCTACTGGCGGTCACCAGTAGGTAGTTATAGTTATGACCTAGTTTCCATAAGAAAATCATTTTTTCATTTTGCCAATAACCTTGGCGGCACTTGACACATCTTCACAAAGTTTTCCAAACTTATACCTCAGTGAGTTAGCTGCTGCCTTGAATATTTCGGGATGATTCATCTAGCGGATGACATTTGATTGTCTGCCAACACTTCAACAAGGAAGTGTTGGCAGCCATCTTGGGACTCAGGTTCAGATGAGTCCCTGAAAAAAAGTTTAAAGAAATGAAAAGGGGCCAGGGTAGGGACACCCTGACCCCTTTAGCCAAGGCTAAAAAGCATCTGTTAACTTAAACGTTGGAAAAATCCACAGATCCAGATCTGTGGATCTTTCCGCCATTTTTAAAAAAAGGGTGGATTCCTGCCCTTTTCTTTTAATTAAACCCTGGTGGGCCAGATCTCGGGGCGTTATGGGTTTTAAAAAGGAGGGGGTGTATGGGGTCCACGTCCTGGGCTTCTATCGGAATCAGAAATAATAATGTGGAGGGGTGCACAGCTCTTCGCATCCTAGAGACTGCCACGTTCCCATGGCAAAGCAATGTTTTAATCTGGGGAGGCAATATTCCCCCCGTAGCCCTCGGGACCGCCACCTCCATGGGGCTCAAAAGGAAGAAAGATGTAGGTCTGTTGCAGATCATCGGCCCAGGGGACCACCACCTCCCCAGGGCAAATGCAATGTTGGAGGGGGGCCGAGGGGACCTCCACCCCCCCAGGGCTGGCTCCTGTTATGCCCTGGGTGCCCCCGCATGGGACATAGCTGTTTGCTTTTACTTAGTGGGAGCAGAGCAGACAGCTCCCATTAAGCAAAATCAAACACAACTTTGCTTTCCACAAGCAGGAGCTGTCAACCAGATCCTGCCTGCAGAAAGCAGAGTTTTCATCCATTTCCCTGCATGCAAATATGCGTGCAGTGAAATAGATGAAAATAGGGCTTCCACAAGCAGGGAGCTGCTATTTCAAACAGCTCCCTGCTTGCAGGAGCAATGCCGGCTCTCACCGGACGTGGGGAGCTGGCTAGGACCGTGGGGCCTTGAGGCTCCTTTCCGTGGTACTATCATTCTCTCTCTCTCTCTCTTTCTCTCTCTCTCTCTCTCTCTCTCTCTCTCTCTCTCTCTCTCTCTCTCTCTCTCTCTCACTTCCATCCCATGAAGGGATAGAAGAGAGAGATTGTTATTGTAATGATCTCTCCATGCAATAACTTCAAAGTGTCACACTGTCAACATGTTTGGTTCAAATGGTATAGTTACATTTTGATGAACAACAGACCAGGGACACTTCTGGCCCAATAGTAAAGCTCTTGGACTGTTACTCAGTACTTTGAAAGTTCAACTGCTAGTATCACATGGCAGTGTGTCTGCTTATTTTCAAGTGTTTTGCCTCTTAAACATGTCTACTAATGGAACATTGATGTCCTTTTCCCATCAAAATCTGTGGGTTAAATATCATAGGGAAGTCTGGGCATATGCACTCAGCAGTCATGTCTAGCCTAGTAGTTAAGGTCTCAGACCCTCACAGTGAAAGTTGCGGGTTCTAATCAAGGTATGTCTGTGGTTATTTTCTTGTTCTAGTTTCTTTTCAACTACAAATATTTAAGATGCATACTGAATGGTGATATCACTCTTTTTAATTGACAAATACAGTTTTTTAAAATTTGTCTGGAAATATCTCATTCTAAGTATGTCATTCTTCAAACCCCAAAAACTCTCTATCTTTCTCCCTCTCACTCTCACCAAAAGCCGTGCATGGCACAGAGTTTGGTGGTTATAGGGGTTTGGCTGCAGGGCCTTGCAGCCAAAAGCTGTGAATGTGTGGGGGTGGGTGATTATAGGGGTTGGGGGCGGGGCCTGGCTAATCCCTGGATGTGCGCAGCGCAGGTTTGGGTGGTTATAGGGGCGTGGCTGCAGGGCATGGTGGTTGGATTAACGTATAGTAATTAAAATTACTTTCTGTTACAAAAACCATAGAAATTCACTGAAAAAAACAAAGGTTACAGGGACATTATAGTTAATTTCTGAATTTAATCGCACAAAATCACGCCCTCAGGTAACTATACCTTGGTTTCTCACCATGTACTGCTTATTACCCCCACAAATTACAGCACCCATGAAATCTTTGATAACTTCAGTGATAATGTCACTGTTACATCTGCAGTAAAATTATTGATCAGATAACTAACTGTGCATGGTGGGCCACGTTATAGTTACTTTATAGCGCAAGTTATAGTTACTTGAAATAACTCTACCTATAACTGCTGAATTTCGATGGTTTTGTGCGAGTAAATTCAGAACATAACTATAATGTCCCTGAAACCTTTGGTTTTTTTTAAGTGTGTGTGTGTATATATATATATATATATATATATATATATTTTTTTTTTTTAAATTTTTTTTTTTTCACTAAAAACCACAAAGGTTACAGGGACGCTATAGTTAGTAAATGGAAAAAAATAATATAGAAATTCACTTAAAAAACCAAAGGTGACAGAGACGTTATAGTTAGGATCACATTTTAAACGTACAAAACCATAGAAATTCACCAGTTATAGTTTAGATTCAGCCCCGCACAAAAACATATAAAGTAAATAATGATCTCCTCGGGCCCACCCACCTTCATGAGGGCTGACCCTAACCCCCACAAACCTGATGTGGATCGCAGAGCGATTGCGATCCACGGACCGGAAACCTTTTCAGGAACTGATATTTTCCAATTTCAAAGGAGGCCTCCCTGAAAGCTGGGGAGGCCGTTTTCAGCCTGTTTTCACCATCAGATTCAAACCCAGCCTTACCTGCTGCTTTCTCAGCTCTGATGGGGAAAACTATGATGTTAACACACCTCATGACATGCTGATGTCACAGAAGGGCAGAGGGGGTCTGGGAGAGACGTGGGCCAAGCCGTGTGCATGGGGTGTTCTGATTAACATATTGTAATGAAAATTACTTTACGTTAAAAAAAGCATAGAAATTCACTGAAAAAAATAAAGGTTACAGGGATGTTATAGCGAGGTAACAGATATTACTGCACTAATGACAACTTCCATAACATCATTAAAAATATAATTGAAACATTAGCAGTCAAATTCTCAAACAAAAAACTCTGCATGGTGGGGGTGGAAATTATAGTTACTTGAAATAACTCTAACTGCTGAATTTCTCTGGTTTCGTGAGAGCAACTTCAGAACGTACCTGTAATGTCCCTGTAACCTTTGTTTTTTTCAGTGACTATATGTATATATAGTAACTGAAAAAAAAACAAAGGTTACAGGAACGCTATAGTTAGGAAACTGAATTTTAGGAAAACATAGAAATCAACTTAAAGAAACAAAGGTTAGATAGACATTATAGTTAGGCTCACATTTCAAATGTACAAAACCGTAGAAATTCACCAGGTATAGTTAGAGTTATCCCTAATAACTACAAATTGTGCCCTAAGGTCACTGTAACTCACGCTCTTCCCCTGCACTACCTATTACTCACAAATTACAGCACTTATGACATCTTTGATAACATCATTAATAATATCAATGTCATATTTGCAGTAAAAAATTTCACACAAGAAACTGTGCACAGTGGGGGAGGTGAGTTATAGTTACCTTATGGCACAAGTTATAATTACTTGAGATAACTCTAACAGGTGAAATTCTATGGTTTTGTACATTTAAAGTGTGAGTCTAACTGTAACTGGGAAAGTGAAGTGTTTGCTTTTGCTTGGCAGGAGCTGTTAGCCCCCGCCAAGCAAAAGCAAACAGCTACCTCCCAAGGGTGGATACCTCAGAGGTAGCAGGAGCTGGCCCAGGGGGCTGGCGATCCCCAGGGCCATATATGGCTCCAGGAGGAGGGCCGTGCGCCCCCCATCCATAGTTTAAATTTTGCCCTGGGGAGGTGGTGGTACCTGTGGCCCGGGGTCCCCACAGATCCCTCCTAAATTAATTTTGTAGCCATGGGGTGGTGGCAATCTCCAGGGTCTGGGGGGTCCACATGACCCCCCCTATTATTTATTAAATATGTTGCCCTGGGGAGGTGGTGGTCTTTGGGGTGTGGAGAGCCGCACACACCTGCATACTTATTATACAAAGCCCTCTGGAGGTGGAGGTCCCTGAGTCCCAGGGGGGTCCTTGGGACACCAGCTATTAATTATATAGTATGTTGCCCCTGGGAGTTAGTGGTCCCCGGAGCACAGTAGGGTCAGCAGGACCCCCTTATATTATTTTATGTTTATATGTGGGACGTTGGTTGTCCCTAGGGCGGTTGGGTCCGTGCAGCCTCCTGCATACTTTTTATACAATGCCCCAGGGAGGTTGTGTCTAAAATATGTATATTTATATATATATATATATATATATATATATATATATATATATATATATATATTTATATACAGAGAGAGAGAAAGAGAGAGACAAAACATGCACCTTCCATTAAACTTTTGGATCACAAACAGGCTTTGGAGTGCGAGTCCCTTGTTTTCCTGAGAAGGTGCATATATTTCATTTATTATTGCCCGTGACAACGACCACAAACTTGCACCAACCCCTGCTATTTTCACGTGGGGGGATGTAGCCAGCACACGTTCGGATTTGCGACTGTAGGAGGTAGTTATAGCTAGGACCTAGTTTCCATAGAAAAATCATTTTTTGACTTTACTATATTTTTGGCAGCAGCTCGCCCCCCACGTCCGCAGCACCAACCTGCTGTCTCCTGCCTCTGACCCCCACCCACGCTGCTGCTAGCGTGTTCGAGGCCCTCCTCCACCCGCAGGCATCCTCCTGCGCCTCATCCCTGGTGTCTAGTGGGCTCTAGTAAGCTTCACTTGACCCGTGTGCCGCTTTCCGCCGTCCTGTAAGTGTTTTTCTATATTTTCAGCGCCTTGCCTCCTTGCGCTTCTGCCCCCGTCGTGCCCCTTCTGATTGTGCCACTTTTCGCCGTCCTGTAAGTGCTTTTCTATCGTTTTTTCAAGCGCCTTGCCTCCTGCGCATCTGCCCCCGTTGTGCCCCTTTGATTGCTGTACCCCGATTGTATTTTGTGCCATTAGTGTATTTTTGTGACTGTTTTTCAAATTGTGCCCGACTTTTTGTGCCTTGTTTTTCTTGTTTTCACCCCTTGGGCGCTCCCCCTTGCAGTTCTCTCCCTGCTGCTGCCTCCCTGCGGCCCGCCCCCCTCGCGCCCCCATTCGCCGCTCCCTTCCGCCTCCCAGCTGCTCCTCCCTCCCTCCTCCCTTCTTAATGGCTGGCGCTGCGCGTCGCGAGTGAGCGACCTCTGACCTGCCTTAGGTCTAGAGCTCGCCCCCCACGTCCGCAGCACCAACCTGCTGTCTCCTGCCTCTGACCCCCGCCCACGCTGCTGCTAGCGTGTTCGAGGCCCTCCTCCACCCGCAGGCATCCTCCTGCGCCTCATCCCTGGTGTCTAGTGGGCTCTAGTAAGCTTCACTTGACCCGTGTGCCGCTTTCCGCCGTCCTGTAAGTGTTTTTCTATATTTTCAGCGCCTTGCCTCTTTGCGCTTCTGCCCCCGTCGTGCCCCTTCTGATTGTGCCACTTTTCGCCGTCCTGTAAGTGCTTTTCTATTGTTTTTTCAAGCGCCTTGCCTCCTGCGCATCTGCCCCCGTTGTGCCCCTCTGATTGCTGTACCCCGATTGTATTTTGTGCCATTAGTGTATTTTTGTGACTGTTTTTCAAATTGTGCCCGACTTTTTTGTGCCTTGTTTTTCTTGTTTTCGCCCCTTGGGCGCTCCCCCTTGCAGTTCTCTCCCTGCCGTTGCCTCCCTGCGGGCCCGCCCCCCTCGCGCCCCCATTCGCCGCTCCCTCCCGCCTCCCAGTTGCTCCTCCCTCCCCCCCTCCCTTCTTAATGGCTGGCGCTGCGCGGGCGTGCCGCTGGCGCGCCGGAGGCACGCTAGAGGCAAGCCCGTCTGTGCCCGTCCGCGCCTGGACCGCGCCCAGCGCCACCCCCCCTGGTCCTCGCGCCCCCCGTGCCCCATGCCTTCGGTACTCGACCAGCGAACTCCTCGCCTTCAACCCTGGCCCCTCCACAGAGTGCTTCCAGGCCAGCCCGAAGCACACCAAAGGACCTTTTTCCTGCCGCACCTGCAACTTCACCTGCAACAGAACAACGAAGCCAGCAACAACCAACACAAACCACCTGCACTGCATCCTCCTCAACACACGCTCCGCACGAAAGCACGCCATCGAACTCGGGGACCTGCTTGACAGCACCGCCCCAGACGTAGCCTTCCTGACCGAAACCTGGTGGAACGACTCCTAGGCCCCTGACATCGCCATCGCCATCCCTGACGGCTACAAGATCACCAGAAGAGATCGCACCAACAGAATCGGCGGAGGAATAGCCATCGCCCACAAAGCTACCCTCAAGATCCATACCCACACGGACGACACCCTCAAAACAGCCGAAAACCTCCACTTCCAGATTCACACGGACCCCAACACTACCCTCAGAGGAACCCTCATATACCGTCCTCCAGGACCAAGAGCCCTCTTCAGCGACACCGTCTCCGACCTCGCAAGCATCCACGCCCTCGCCTCTTCAGACTACATCCTCCTGGGAGACCTAAACTTCCACCTGGAGAACAACAATGACGTCAACACCGCATCACTGACCACCAACCTCTCCAACCTCGGACTCCGTCAACTGGTCAACACTCCCACCCACATCGCCGGCCACACCCTTGACCCACTCTTCACTTCAAGCAACCACATCTCTTTCAGCCACACCTCCGAACTCCACTGGACCGACCATCACTGCGTCCATTTCTCCTTCAAGAAAAACACCGAACACCACCGCACCCCTCTGCCGCCTCACCGCCACTGGGGAAAAGTCACCGAAGACCAACTCACCAACACCCTCGCCAAAAACCCACCACCCTACCCCACCGACCCGGACTCCGCCGCCATCAACCTCCAACAATGGATCCTCAACTGCGCCAACATCCTAGCCCCACTCAAGAGACCCACAGCCAACCAAGAAAAGAAAAAACCAGCCTGGTTCACAGACGAACTAACCACCTCCAAACGCACCTGCCAGAAACTCAAGAAAAAATGGATCCTCGAGCGCACACCCGAGAATCTTGCTACCCTCAAAGAAGCCAACTGTAAACACCACCAACTGATCCAACTCGCCAAGCGCTCCCACTTCACAGAACGCCTTAACAACAACGCTCACGACTGCAAGGAACTCTTCAGCATTGTGAAGGAACTCTCCAACCCCAACGCCAACGTCAACGACATCCCTCCATCCCAGAAACTCTGCGACGTTCTCTCCACCTTCTTCTACCAGAAAATCGCAGCCATCCACGACAGCTTCAACACCTCACCTCTGCCAGACCCCACCCCCAACAACTCCTCCCACGCCGACCACATCACCACCTGGACCCAAGTAGACGACGCCAAAACCCTAAAAACCATGAACTCCATCCACTCAGGATCTCCCTCTAACCCCTGCCGACATCACGTTTTCAACAAAGCCGACGTCACCATCGCCCCAATACTCCGCAAGATCATCAACCTTTCCTTCAACACCGCTACCTTCCCGGACAGCTGGAAGCACGCAGAAATCCAACCACTCCTCAAGAAACCTAAGGCTGACCTCAACGATCTCAAAAACTTCCGACCAATCTCCCTCCTCCCTTTCCCAGCGAAAGTCATAGAGAAGATCGTCAACACACAGCTCGCCCACTACCTTGAAGACAACTCCATCCTAGACCCCTCCCAATCCGGGTTCAGACGAAACCACAGCACAGAGACTGCACTCCTCGCCGCCACAGATGACATCAGACTACAAATGGACAACGGCGAAACCTCAGCCCTGATCCTCTTAGACCTATCAGCCGCCTTCGATACAGTCTGCCACCGCACCCTACTAACCCGTCTACACGAAGCCTGCATCCAAGACAAAGCCCTCAACTGGATCTCCTCCTTTCTCTCCGCAGAACCCAGAGGGTCCGACTCTCACCTTTCCACTCCAAAGCCACCAACCTCATCTGCGGCGTCCCCCAAGGCTCCCCACTAAGCCCAACGCTATTCAACGTCTACATGGCCCCCCTCGCACAACTGGCCTGCCAGCACAACCTCAGCATCCTCTCCTACGCCGACGACACCCAGCTCGTCCTCTCCCTGACCAAAGATCCTCACACCGCCAAAGCCAACCTTCATGAGGGACTGAAATCCATCGCCGAATGGATGAGCAACAGCCGCCTAAAACTTAACTCCGACAAGACGGAAGTCCTCATCCTCGGGCGCACCCCCTCGGCCTGGAACGACTCGTGGTGGCCCACCGCCCTGGGCCCTCCACCCACCCCAGCCAATCACGCACGAAATCTCGGCTTCATCCTCGACTCCGCCCTCACCATGTCCAAACAGGTCAACGCAGTCTCATGCTCCTGTTTTAACACCCTCCGTATGCTCCGCTGGATCTTCAAGTGGATTCCAACAGGAACCAGAAAGACGGTAACCCAAGCCCTCGTCAGTAGCAGACTCGACTACGGCAACGCACTCTACACAGGCATCCCAACAAAAGACATCAAACGACTCCAACGCATCCAGAACGCATCCGCCCGCCTGATCCTCAACATACCCCGCCGATGTCACATCTCCCCTCACCTGAGGGACCTCCACTGGCTCCCCATGGACAAGAGGATCACCTTTAAACTCCTCACCCACGCACACAAGGCTCTACACGACACCGGACCCACCTACCTGAACACCAGACTCAACTTCTACGTTCCCTCACGTCAACTACGCTCTGCCAACCTTGCCCTCGCCATCGTCCCCCGAATCCAGCGCAAGACCTCTGCGGCAGATCCTTCTCCTACCTCGCCGCCAAGACCTGGAACGCACTCCCAACCTCACTACGCCAGACCCAGGACCTCCTCACCTTCAGGAGACTCCTCAAGACATGGCTCTTCGAAGGATAGCAGCACCACTGCCCCCCCCACCCCCTCCCTCGCCTCGAAACCCTAACGGGTACATAGCGCGCTTTATAAATTATTGATTGATTGATTGATTGATGAAAAAGGGAGGGGTCAAAAAAGTTGTGTTACCCATGTTAATTCCCATAGGACCTTTAGACCCGACTGCAGCCTGAACCACTGGACGGATTTACACCAGCTTTGGCATAAAGCTGGCTTTTGGTATGCAGATTAAGTTTTCGCTCATTTGGTGTAAATTTGTTCAGTAGTTTTTGAGACATTACAGGAAATCCAAATTTGTATATCTAGGTTTGTGAATAATATGACAGTATTCACAAATTTTCATGAATACCTATGTGAAAAGAAGAGCTGTAACTGGCTGATTAGAACTTGAGGCCGCCATTTTATTTCAAGTGACTCAGTCCCCAGGGGTGAAAATCTTAATTGAATGTGACAAAAGGGGTCAGTGTGGAGGTACCCTGATCCCAGGGGTGTGATATAGGTGTGTTTTAGGGGCAAATTATGGGTTCAAAATAATTTTGCCTCAATATGTGCGAAGTTCGTGAAAAGTTGCGAATGTTCGTGGAGTTTCACAAATTATTCACAAAATATTCCCGAATATAAAAAATGTGGGAAGAGAACCCACAGACTCATTCATACAATAATTAATTCACTTAAGCATGCACTCAGAGGCTCATGCGCCCACTCACACACCCACTCAGACACTGACACACCCGCTCACTGACACACTCAGACCCTCATGCACCCACTCACAGGCCCACTCAGACACTGATGCACAAACTCACAGACCCAGTGAAACACTGATGCACCCATACACAGACCCACTGAGACAATTATACACCCACTCACAGACCACTCAGAGCCTCATGCACCCACTCACAGACCTAATCACTGACACACCTATTCACCAATCCACTCGGACCCTCACACACCTACTCACAGACTCACACAGTCCCTCATATATTCACTTATGGACTCACTCAGACACTGATGCACCCACTCCCAGACCCATTCAGACCCTCACACACCCACTCACAGACCCACTCAGACACTGATGCACCCACTCACAGACCGATTGAGACACTGATGCACCTACATATAGACACACTGTGACACTCATACACCCACTCCCAGCCCACTCCCAACCTCATGCACCCACTCATAGACCCACTGAGACACCGATGCACCACTCACTGACCCACTCAGACCCTCACACACCTACTCCCAGACCTACACCAACCCTAACACACTCAGTCAGAGACCCACTCAGACACTCACGCTCCCACTCACAGACCTACTCAGACACTGATACACCCCTCACTGACCCGCTCAGACCTTCATGAACCCACTCACAGACCGACACAGACACTGACACGACCACTCACAGACCCACTCAGCCACTGATGGACCCACTCACACACCTACACACCTACTCACAGACCCACAGTCCCTCATGCACCCACTCACAGACCCATTGAGACCCTTACACACCCACTCGCAAATCCACTCGGATTCTCATGCACTCAGGCACAGACAACAGACACTGACACATCCACACACAGACTCACTCAAACCCTCACGCACTCAATCACAGACCCATTCAGACCCTCTCACAGCCACTCACAAATCCACTTAGACCATCATGCACCCAATCACAGACAAACTCAGACACTGTTGCACCAACTCACAGACCCACTCAGACCCTCACACACCCATTCACAGACCTACACAGTCACTGACACACTCACTCACAGACCCATTGAGACTGTGATGCACCCACTCCTATACCCATTCAGATCCACTCACAAATACAGTCAGACCATCATGCCCCCACTCACATTACCATTGAGACCCTCACTTATACATGCACTTAGAGACTCATGTGCCCACTCACACACCCACTCAGACACTGACACACCCACTCACAGACACACTCAGCCCCTCATGCACCCATTCACAGGCCCACTCAGATAGTGATACCCCCACTCACAGACCCAGTGAAACACTGGTGCACCCATACACAGACCCACTCAGACACTGAGACACCTACTCACAGACCCAGTGAAACACTGGTGCACCCATACACAGACCCACTCAGACACTGAGACACCTACTCACAGACCCACAGTCCCTCATGCACCCACTCACAGACCTACTCACTGATGCACCCACTCAGACACTGATGCACCCATCACTGACCCAATCAGAACTTCATGATCCCACTCACAGACTGACACACACACTGACACGACTACTCACAGACCCACTCAGCCACTGATGCACCCACTCACAGACCCACCCAGACACTGACACACCTACTCACAGACCCAGACACTGACACATCCACACACAGACCCATTCAGATCCTCACGCACCCAATCACAGACCCATTCAGACCCTCTCGCAGCCACTCACAAATCCACTCAGACCCTCATGCACCCACTCACAGACCAACGCAGACACTGTTGCATCAACTCATAGACCCACTCAGACCCTTACACACCTCTTCACAGACCTACACAGACACTGACACACCCACTCTCAGACCCACTCAGATGGTGATGCACCCACTCACATACACATTCAGACCCTCATGTACCCACTCACAAATGCAGTCAGACCGTCCTGCCCCCACTCACAGAACCATTGAGACCCTCATGCTCCCACTCACAGATAAACTCAGGCACTGATGCACCCACTCACAGACCCAGTGAGACACTGATGCACCCACTCACACACCCCCCCCAGACTCTCACACACCCACTCACAGACCCACTGACAGCCTCATACATCTACTCACAGACCTGCGCACACACTGACCCACCCACTAAACTACTGATATACACACTCTCACACCTTGACAGACACTCTCACAGCCACTCTCACACCAGATACATCCTCTCACCCCTAATCTGACACCCAGAGAGGCTGCGGCCAACTTCTTCTGTACCTGGCCAAAGGGCTGTGCATAGCATGGGGTTAAGTGGTTATGTGGAGCTCGCCCACAGGGTCTGGCTGCAGTCAGGTGTTGTGGGCAACTTCCTCTGTGCACAGGTGAAGGTTGTTCATGGTGCAGGGTTGGGTGCTTATAGGGGGATGGGTTCAGGGCCGGGCCGCAGGTGTGGCATAAGTTATACGGTAACGAGTTATAGTTACTTGAGGTAACTCTAGCTATAACTGGTGAATTTCTGTGGTTTCGTTCATTTAAAACGGGAGCCTAACTAAAACGCCCCTGTAACCTTTGTTTTTTTGAGTGAATATACATACACCAAAATATTAATACAAAAACCATGCAAGAGTTACATATATTTACATATATACTTGTCTAATGATGCATGGTAAAAGTATGCGTGGCAAAGGCATGTGTGGTAAAGGCATTTGTGGTAAAGCTGTATACGTGGTAGTGGTATGCATGGTAAAGGCATATGTCTGGTAAGTGCAATGTGTGGTAAAGACTGTTGTAATGGTTGTTTCATTCACTAATCATACTAATGTTGTGTGTTTTCGCCACGCTGTGTATCCTAGATGTGCAACTGTATCTATCTTGGCCTGGCGAGGCCACAACAAATTGTCGACAAGGAGAGTGCAGGAACAACTGCGGCTGCTTCATTGGCCTCTACTGCTGTACTGTGGCACTGCACTCAGCTGCTTGGTTATGTCGGCAACCTCATCGGTTCCCAACCCTGTCGGTGGCCTACTCCAGCAAATGGCTCCATTTTGCTGCAGGCATAGTAAAAACGCTTCTCTCCTGGTAGTGACGATTCATGCTGGGCCTCTGATACTCTCCAGCAGTTTGGTTCCATCCACTCCAGGTCTACTCCAGGGGCGTGGTCCTACACTGATGGTCGTGTGTCCACAATGGCACAGTAGAGGGCTGCACAGCTTGATGCCCTTTGGTGGCATGTGGCTATGCCCACCGCGATCCATCGTGGAGTCTCTACGCAGTGTGAGTGTACTGCCTGCCACCGTTCTTCGCCTTCAGCTTCAGTGGAAATTAGCACCGCTTTACACAGCCAGCCCTGGGGGATCTCTGGTCTAGTAGGACCACATTTTGCAACATCTATTTTCAAGGCAAGAAGGGTTGTGGGCCACTACTACAGACTGGCTCACATTGTTGGTTTTCCTGTGCCTGTGGGAAACCCTGTTTTCAGGGTGAATTTCAGACAGTGTCTTGGACTGTATTTGTCCTCCTGCCCTGCATCTGCCTTTTGCTCTGCCATCGGAGGGTTTTGGTCCTTTGCTGCCATCTCACAGTGACTTTCTGGGTTGACATATCTTAACTGCACCCTTGGTGAGTGGCAAGAGTGGCCACCATGGCATCAGTTCTTGCCCCTGTGCCATTCATGGTGGATGGGTCTCTGTCCTCACTGGGGACGAAATGGAAGGTGTGGGGAGTACCGTCTGGAAACTTACTTAGCTGCGGGGGTGTTGAACAATGACAGAAAGTGCCCATGCACCTAAACTTGGCGGGAGCAGCATTTCACAAGATTGCAAAGACAATCGCAGAAGCGGGCCCACCTTTCACATACACTACCCTGAAACAAGCCCTAACAGACTATTTCTAACTGCTTGAAAATCCAGATTATGACCAGTTTCTCCTACACCAAGATGAACAAATGCAGGAGAAATCGGTTGACTTGTTTATGCCCTGTTAAAAGAATTGCCAGTACAGGTACCCTGCCAAAGGCTGATGACAAGACCAGGGCTCAATTCATTCAGGGATGCTCTTCCATCAAGCTAAGGAAGCACATCCTCTAAGTTCCAGGAATGACCATCATGCTCAATATGGGCTGCTCTAAAAAACTCTTAAAAGCCTGTGCTGTGTACATAGAGGTAGCTCATCAATGGCCCGTCTAATCTGAACCAGTCAACTTTGTTGCTAAAGCTGACCTGAACAAGAAAAGTGCTTGGCCCAAGTCAGGTTCCAATCCCAAGTCAAGACATTCGTGTGGAGGCCTTTATCCACATCAAACTGACTGGCCAGTGCAAGGGGAAAGGTACTCCACATGCAATAAACTAATCCATTTTTCCAAGTGATGTTCGTCCACCTCATCCCAGAAAGTGCAGAAATCCTAATATGTGAACTCCTTGGCTTTCCTGGTGACCCAGAAAGATGAAAAGGACATGGACAATGATGATCTGGGTAGTGCAGTTCATGTTATATATGCCATGCAACCAGAGGAGTCCTACAGATGACACATGATTACAATCACTCATTTCCAACTCTAATTGATATGGGTGCCTCGTTAAACATCCTCGTGCAGACCGTACTGCAGACGTCCCCACAACAACCCGTCCTACACTCCGCAGCCACACAGATTTTTGCATTTTGCTCAACACTGCCTCTCTCGCTGACCTGCGTATTTACAACAGACATGACCCATGGGGCCCAAGCAACATGAGCAAACATGTATGTCACAAGAGGAGGTTCTGGAATGCTGATCAGCTACCAACAGCAGAACACCTCCACATAGTGTCTTTTGCATTCAGCGTATACTCGTTCAACAGTGAAGCTCTATTGGATGAGTTTGGACTGTTGTATGAGGGCATTGGATGCCTCAAGGACCGCCTGATACACCTTCACATTGATGATACCATTCTACTAGTTTCCCTGAAACACCACTATGTGGTCTTCCACCTATGCCGAAGGTTGAGAAAGAGCTATGAAAGCTGGATCAAGCTGACATTATCAATAAAGTTGAAGGCTCCGCTTCGTGATTGTCCCTTATAGTCATGGCGTGGAAACCTAAACAACCGGGTCAAGTCAGGATTTGCGTGGAGATTTGTTTGCCCAACAAGGCAATCATACATGAGAGACATTTGACACCCACAGTAGATGATATCATGGCAGAAGTTAACTGATTGAGATGGTTCTTCAACATAGACCTAAGGGCCGGATATTATCATCTAATGATAGTGACCAAATCGAGAGTAATCATCACTTTTTCCATCCATGTGGGTTTGCAGAGGTACAAACGCCTCAGCTTCGAAGTGTGTAGTATGGAAGAGGTATTCATAGGACACAATCCCGTATAACATTAGCAGGATTTCCAGATGTTATGAGTGTCAGCGATGACATTTTGGTGCACGCCCCACACTTGAAGATCACCTATGAGGCTAACTATTCAGTGGCTGGCGGAGAATGGGCTCACTCCCCACCATGAAAAGTGTGTGTTCCTTCAGAAAGAGATCTGTTTCTTTGGTCACAGTTTCTCTGAGAATGGAGTCATGCCTGATTCTGCGAAAGTCAAAAACATTCAGTTAGTCCCTTCCCCCACCAAAGTCACAGGGTTCCGGGAATGGTGACCTACTGTGTTTTTTTTTATCTAGAATCACACCATCCTCAGTGGCCCTCTCAGGGAGTTGACAAAGGCAAATGCTCTTCTGGCATGGGACTCCAACCAAGAAAAGGCTTTTCAAGGACTAAATTGGCCCTTTCAAAGTACCTCGCCACAGATCAAAACTCACGGTGGATATCAGCCCCACTGAATTTGAGGCAGTACTGTTGCAAAAACAAAACATTGGAGAATGGGCACCCATAGCCTGTTCTAGTCATGCCTTAATGGACGTAGAGCTGCACTACTCACACATTGAGAAGGAAACCATACCTATTAATTGCTCGCCACCATTTTCACATGTATCTTTATGGACACCCTTTTGCAGAACACACGCACTACACAACCCTTATTCTTCTATTCACCGGGTCTTATTCCAAGCTGCCTCTGAGAATCAAAAAATGTATTCTTCATTTGCACAAATACAGTTTTTTGGTGGAATATCACCCTGGGATGCAGATCTGCCAGACTATCTATCTAGACATGTGAGGCCAGCCACTACTGGTGAGGAATCAGAAGCGGAGAAAATTGAGGAGTATGTAAAGTTTGTAGCTGAGCGGTCGCATCCAATACCAATTTCCTTGGAAGAAATTGTGGATGTAACAAGAATAATCAAATTTCTCTAGTTGGCCCTATCAGCTGTGACATTAGGAAATTGGAAGACGATGATGCAAGATTTGTCCCATCAAACTTCTGAGGCACTGCAGACTCTGCTGTCGATGCTTCATGTCCGCCATGACTTGGCGGCCTCTCTGGAAGTCTGTCTATTGAGCGGACCAAGGTTGGTGATTCTTGGATGACTGCAACAACAGGTGGCTGATCTACCCCCTTACTGCCCACCAAGGGATGGTTAAAACAAAATCTAGACTTCGGTGCAAAGTTTAGTTTCCAGGACTGGATGACTGGGTCAAAAAGACAGTGTGACACTGCCCACTGTGCCAGGTGGGTGGACCAGCAGATCCACCTCCCCCATTATTACGGAAGACATTGTTCCTTTGTTATGGCACCGAGCGAGTGCTGATTTTGGACATTTACCAGATGGTTGGCAACTGCTGGTTGTAATCAATGACTTTTCTAAACATCCAGAGATAGAGATCCCGATTCCGTAACTAACAGCTAGATTGTGCACTGTTTGGTGAAGATCATGGCTACTCATGGTTTGTTCAGTGAACTCTGTACTGACAATGGCCCCCATTCCTTAGGCAGGAGTTTGCATAATATTTGAGATTGAGAGGTATTCCCCATTGGAAGATCTCTTCCATGTGGCCTCAGGCCAATGGAGAGGCTGACTGTTTTATGGAGATAATAAAGTGATATGAATTGCATTAACTGACAACTAGAACCTGGAATGTGCATTGTACTTGTTGCTTTGAGAATATAAACTCACGCCACATGCCACAACAAGAGTAAGTCACAGCACGTTATGCATTGAAGAGGATGGTGGGTGACACTATCCCTCACATTGTGGAGATGGGAGCGGCTAAGGATGGAGTGGCTGATGCACTGCTCCAGCACAAGGTGCGTAGCAATAAACCGTCTACGAAGCAGAAGGACTTGCATAGGAATCTACAAGTAGGCAATCTGGTACTTGTCTAAGATCAACAGCCAGGGAGCAGGTTTCAGCTCCGTTTCAATTTGGTCCATGGAAGGTCAGTGCTGTATGAGGAGCAATGATCATGGTAAGAAGAGCTGATGATGTAGTTACCAGGAATGTAGCTCTCTTCAAACAGTACATACCACAGGGCCATGCATCAGGTATTAATCATCCACCGTTTCAGGTAGGTGACGCTGGAAATGAGGAAGACATTTCATAGGATTGTACTAGAAGTCCCACAGAAGTTTCCATGGGACATCTGACTGAATCCAATCTAACATTCAGGATCCAGTCCACTGATCATGTAACATTCAGGAGAACAGCACTGACGTTGATGTAGGTGCATGTGAAGGACAAGTACAATGACAGGGAGAGCTGGCTGAAAACAGAGTGTTGGTCATAAAAAGGGGATAACTAGGTACAATATTAAACCACTTCCAGGTGGATCCACAAGATTCAAAGACTTTGAGGATGATTTAGATATTGATATTAGCGATGACAGATATCCCATTTGCTGAAATATAAGTCCCTTAGAAAATAAAAGGATTAATTTTTTTGGGCGGACGGGATATCCATTACCATTATGACAGAGTAACCAATCTGACAATATCTAAATCAGGCCCTTTGTGTTGCACTGATCCTGATGACACATAGCTTACAAAAAAACCTCAAACTGAGCCTGGGTTCTGTGACTTTGTTTTTTTTGCTGTCCTCGCCATGTTTTTTGTTCGGTGTTTTTATTTCTTATAGGTTTCATGAGCTGTGTTTCGTGGTGTTTTGTTCTGTCAAGGTTAAGGAGGAATGTTATGTTGGAGCTGTGGTGGTCCTACTATGTTACTGGTGGTAGAAGTGTTTGTTGAGAAACCACTCAGCACAGACAAGGTTGTGGTTCCGACGGTCATGTTGAGGGTGTGAGTTAGTAAATAAGAGCAAGCCCCGGAGCTCATGATTCACTGTATCACTAACCATGCTGATGTTGTGTGTTCTCTCTACGCCGTGTATGCTGACTGAGGAAGGGTATCCATCTAGGCCTGGGGAGGCCACAATAGGCAGCAGGGCTGGTTTGAACATTTTTTGCCCGGAACTCCTTTCGGTTCCCTCACATTTTCAATAATTGATAGAGCGAAACTGTGTGTGTGTGTGAGAGAGAGTGTGCATGCGTGTGTGCATGTAGGTGTGTGTGTGTGCTATGTGCATCTACAAAACACACTATCACTTACTTGACATCCTGGTGCTCACATGTATTTATACATGGCTCAGCGGGAAGGCACGCCAAAGCAGTGGCCTTAGGGCACTGCCAAGTGGTGGCAGAAAGCTACAGCAATAGATCATAAAACGTTTATTTTAAAGAACATGGGTAGTTCTCTGTCATTCTTTTTTTTCTTTTTTTTTTTGCTTGGCAGGCTGACATTTTTCACACTGTGCCTGAGTAGTCTGCTTTACAGCTAAGAAGTGCAGTACTGGTTTCCCAATCATTCTCTCCCAGGTAGGACTCCTGCATTTACAGAACTTAATTGATGAATACATGGATCCATCCCTGTTTAGGTCCCAGAAACCAACCGTTATATGTCCTTCTAGTACGGATGACACACATACTACCCAACTGGGTCCATAATCCAAACTTTTATTTAGGTTGCTTTTTGATGCTTTGGTGGCGCTAGGGCCTTGTAAGTCTGGCCCATTGTCTTTACATGAACGAATGTTTCCTCCTTTACATAAAGATACACAGTTAAGATTCCAAACACTCCCACCTTCTACTCCCACTGCATTCTTGAAATTCTGTGGGATCTGACCAACATGCCACACCTTTACTATCAGTTTTACCTTTCTTGAAGCAAACCATATCACCCACACATTCACACTGCTTGCTAAAAGTTTATTTTCCCCAATGTGCTTTTCTTTTTTAACTTGTATTCCTCTACTCTACTCTGCATCATACTTCCCTAAAATCCACATCAGCAACCTCACCAATTTCCTTCTTTTTCTTTCTCAACCACCAAGGAACTAATTGTGTGCTAGGTTTCTCCTCTTCAATAACTCAAAAGGACATACAGAAGTCATATAATTAGTTGAAATCCTGTACGTTAGCAATTTGGACTGTAATGCCTTTCACCAATTAGGACCACTCTTCATTGATTATAGAATTACTTCCTTTGCCACTCTGTTAAAACTTTCCACTTAAACATTTGTATCAGGATGGAACACAGCAATCAAGTTAACTTTATTTCGGTAAAAATAAATACCATAAAAGCACACCACAAGTTCACAATTTTGCAAAAGAACATGCTATGTATAAAAATCCTCAAATATAAAACATTGAACTGTATGTAAAAATCCTCAAATATAAAACATTCTCCTTATGAAAATTCGTACCATGTTATAAGATCGTGCAAAAATGCAACATTTTTCATGATAAATATCATAAAGCAAGTATATACCTAACTAAAAACAATGAATAAGATAAAAATAAAAAACGTTTCCATTTAAGACGTATAAGAATATAAAAACATGGAAAATTCGTTAGACGGTGGAGAGTTGGTATATGCATACATTAAAATTCACGAGTAAGTTCATCAATGACCACTCCCATCATCTGTTGTTGGATTTTTCCCTGTTTTTTTTAACATATTCAGTCTGCAATGCCAAATAGATTCTAAAAATTTTGCCAAACAGCAAGCCACTACAACAGATGGATCAGACTTAAAAATTCTCAGAGCCGATAGGCAATCCCTAAAACCCATTTTTTTACATAATGGAATAATCCAAGAAGCCCTCTGTTTATGGTATGCAAAACATTGAAAGAGGACGTGGGTTATGGATTCTTCCCTGGCGCAACCCATCGGGTACATCTTAGAGCTGCAACTTGTATTAGACCATTTGTAAGTTAGGGTGCTCAAAGGAAGAAAGCCTATCCTGAATCCATGTATCGCTCAGGTACATAGTGGCATTTGATTTGTAGAAAACTGCCAGCCATGGATGATGCTGAGACTGCAGTCAATTGTGTAAGTTGAGCATTAAGCCAAAATGCATCCTTCAGAATCTGTGTTGCATTTTTTGGAATAGATAACGGATCCTTCCAGTATGTCCCCAAACCAAGTGATACGAAGGTCCGTTCCACATACTCACACCACTTAATTTTTTAAATAATGTTGGTATCCATCAGGTTAGTTAGCCCACATCTATAAGGAATGAGAGAATCTAGTAACCATAGGCGAATCCAAAACAACAAGGGCCTAAGAGCGGCGATCTGGTTGATTGGAAGCAAATTTAGATCTATTCGAATAGGAAGTGTTGGGGTGCTGGAGGGAACTCTTAGCAGTATCTTTAAAACAGAGTTTTCCGCCCTTACCAGATCATCTAAATTGCAATGACCCCACAATTCAGCTCCATATAGACCCCCCCCTGCTTGCGATTTATATATTTCTAAGGCGGGCGTCATGGCAAAGCTATGGGATCTAGCTGCAAATCTTACAATGCCACTCGCCCGTTGTTTCAAGCGCAAGGTTGCTTTCTGGAGATGGGAGTGCCATTTATGTGTATCTTCTAATTTCAGACCTAAATAGTCAAAATCATTGACTCTTTCCAGTGTGGCACCCTCTAGATAGATGGGTCACCTCATCCTGCCTTTTTTGTCCCCAAACACCATGCATTTAGTTTTTAAACGGTTAATTTCCAGGCCGTGGTCATTACGAAAGTCCATAAACCTCGAGAGCAGGGTTGAAAGGCCTGTAGCTGTTTGGGATATCAACAAGGTGTCATCAGCAAATGGGAGGCAAGGAATCTTCTGCCCTCCTATTTTAGGGGCGTTGTTGGAACACTCCATGAGATAGGGGATGCATGCATTTATAAATAAGAGGAATAATGTGGGGGCGAGTACGCAACCTTGTCTCACGCCGCGGGCAGTGGGAAACTCTTCAGTTAGTTCACCTCGCGGACCCCATCTAATTCTGGCATAATTGCCAGTGTAAAGATCTCTAATGATATTTAAAATAGAACAAGGAACTCCCAGTTTGTTCAAGACCTCCCACAATTTGTAGCGGGGTACTAGATCAAAAGCTGATTTTAGATCGACAAATGCTACAAATAGGTTGCCTAAATCCAAGTCAACAATTTTCCATTTGATGGAAATAAAACGGAAAATCTGGTCTACGGTGCTGACTTTTTCCCTAACACCAGCTTGGAGGTGGCTTAAGATTTTGTTTTCCACTATCCATTTATGTACAATACCCCACTTCCCCAAATAACATTCCATGTAATTGCAGTTAAAGTGGGGTCCATTATCTGTTACCAATTCTTGGGAATACCTTCCCTGCAGGAAATTTTACCTACAAATTCCACAACACTTTCTGAAGTGACCTCCTTTACCATTTTGATTTCTGGCCGTTTAGAAAAGTAGTCCACCATGACTATGCCAAATGCTTCCTGTCTAGGTAGCACAATAAATGGCCCAGTTATATTCAGCCCTAATTTCTGCCATGGTACCTCTGGAAACTTACCGGCTGAGGTTCAGGAATTAACGCTCTTGCAGATTTGTCACTTGAAGCACACTCACCACAAACTCTTACTTGATGTTCTACAAAAGTATCTGTTATTAGCCACCAAAGTTCACCTTGTCCCGCCTTCTAGTGCTTCAGATACCCATGTGTCCTTCTACGATAGCTTTCATTAAGTTAAAAGGTGGAATACATTTGTCACCCCTTACTAATATGCCATTTTCCACAGTCAACTCTTCTTGCACTTCAAAGAAACCCATTCATTCTCCTGGAATATTCCTTTCATCTGGCCAACAGTTCTTAATTAAATTAATCACATGATGCAATTCAAGATCTTTTTCCATCTCATCTTTCCATCTAATTTCCTGAACAACTGTGTGCTCAAGATTCAATCAATTGATACCCTGAAAAGTGAATGATACCTCACATTTATTCCGATCTGCATCAATATGATCTTCCCCTGGTAAAGGTAACCTGTACGTACAATCTGCATGCTTGTTAACTTTGCCAGGAACATACTCCACACTATATTTAAAACTTTGCAATCTAGAAGCCAGTCTAGCTAATCTTGCTGTCATGGCACTGGCACCCCAGGTGCCATCACATGCACTAAAGGTTTATGATCCATTTTTATGAATTTGGTACCCCACAAGAAGGTCCTGAAATGTATTGCTTCCCACACACAAACCAACAACTCCCTCTCTATTACCGAATACATTTTCTCAGCCTCTCGCAAAGCTCTTGATGCATAAGATACAATCCAATCTCTATCATAATCGCTTTGCATCAAGACACCTCCCAATCCACAATTGCTGGCATCAACCATTACAACACATTCCTTTACTGTGACAATTTATTTAAGACAAGGTGCCCCAGCAATCAATAATTTCAATGTATTGAAAGCTACAGTCATACTATCATTCCATTTGAATGTCACATTTTTTTTAGAAGACATCTGTAAGGATCCACTCTGGAAGCATAGTTTGGAATCAATTTAGCATAACATTATGTTAAGTCAAGAAATGCAAATAGCAGTTCTTTACAATTTGGAATGGGCGCATTCATAATATTCTCAACATGGTTGCGCTTGGATTTGACACCAGAACTACTAATAAGGTGTGATAAGTACTCCACTTCATGTTTCTTAAATTTAAATTTCCCAGATCTCAGCTGATAATGCTGCAAATATATTCTTCAAATTGTTATCCTGTTCCTATGCGTTTTTGCCAAAAACAAGAATGTCACCCTGAAAAGCTATTGCACCATTTATGCCTTCAGGTGCTTCTTTCATCAGTCTCTGAAACAGAGATATTGGGCTAGCTAAACCAAAGGGCATCATGCAAAATCTAAACTGACCCCCAGGTATAATAAAGGCTGAAAGATTAATGGATTCATCATGTAGTTTGCCTTGAAGGTATGAACTTTCAAAGTCTAAACTCGAAAACCCTGGTGCACACCTGTGCACCTTCTAAGGTGGTGACGATCATATGCAGATTTGGATCTGCATCCACCCAAATTGCACTGTTAAGGCTGTGCAAATCAACATATAGCCTCAGTTCACTAGAGGCCGTCACATATATATTCACAGGCGATATCCATGAAGATGACTTCACAGATTCAATAATTCCTTTCTTGCACATATCCTGCAACATGTCCTTGAGTTTCCCTCTATAAGTAGGAGGTACATTTCTGAATCTGTGTCAGGTTAGAATAGCATTATCGCATAGTTTGGTACAGTGCTTAAAACCCTGGAGTTCTCTCAACTTATCACTAAAAACTTGAGAATAATGCCTCTGTAACTCTTGTATGAAAATTTTTAATTGTGTGCTTTTTTCCCACTCAGCTTCCCTATAGTTTCTAATGATATACACAGATGGATCACCCCTGGGGTCCAATTTAATACCCATCTCCTCTTGATGCGACCAACCCAACAAAGATTGGTAATTCCTTGCCATATACTGTTAGACCTGCCAGCCTTAGGGTGGTCTTACCCCAAACCTTTTCTTGCTTACCTCCATCTTGCCTGGATTTTTGTTCTGTTGGCCTTAGGACAAACCAGTGCTAACTGCATGTGCTCACTCCCATAAATCTGATTTGAATGGCATACATCTGATTGGCATATTTAGTTTACATGAAAGGCCCTTGTAGAGTGGTGCACCATATACTCAGGGCCTGTAAATTAAAGGCTACCAGTGGACCTGCAGCACTTATTGTGCCACCCACTTAAGGAGCATGCTAAAACGTTTTGCAGGTCTGCCAGCGAAGCCTGAAGTGGGTCTCCTACTACCATGTGGACTTTCAAACCCCTTGCCAATCCTTAAACTCCCTTTTTATTACATATGTCACCCCTAAGGCAGGCCCTAGGTAGCCCACAGGGCAGGGTGCTGTGAAATTAAAAGGTAGGTCATGTACTTCTCAGTTTTATATGTCCAAGTAGTGAAAAACTCCCATATCTGTTTTCTCACAACTAAGATACCTACCCCTCCCATAGGGTAACATTGGGGATTCCTTATTAAAATGAATAAGTTGTAATTCTTAAACCGGAGGTGGTAGATATATCATGTTTGGTATCTATGAACGTGTAATGATAAACAGTCTTTAATGGTAAAGTCTGATTTATCATTACAAGTTTGAAAATGCTACTTTTAGAAAGTTGGCATTTTCTTGCCCTTAGTCCTCTGTGACTGCAGCCTGCTTTTAGTCACATGACTGGGTATAACTGACAGTTAGGACTTTTTGTGGATTTATCCCAGACAGTCACACAAAAATTGGATTAGCAAGGCCTGAGGTGCCTTTCCACTGGCAGGATGGGGGGGGGGAGCTGAGTACAGCCCCAGTCACATCTGAATGGGCTGAGCTCTGCTGCCACACAAGGGGCTTAGCAACCCTGCATTGTCAGTGCAGTCAGCTAGGAGCCAGGGCAGGAAAGGTAGGTAATTCCTGGAGCTTCAGAGAACCCTTCTGGAAACTTCACCCATCGTTTAGGAGCAGGGCACCAGGGTATTCAAATAGGACCTCAGACTTGCTACTCAGTTCACTACAGGACCTGTGGAAGGACTATCAAAGGACTGCCTGCTGATGTGAGGTGTTGTGTACTCTGCCAGACTGCTGGTGTTCCTGAAAGGACTGGTTTGCTGCCCGGAGACTGCTTTGAACCTTCAGAGGCCAGCCCTTCTGTAGGGCCCTGCATCTCCACCTGCACACAGGACTTTAGAAGTGACTCCAAGGGCTCCTTTAGCTGTCTCCTGTTCTGAGCCACAGGGACATAACAGGCTCTCTCCATCATAAACCTGCACCTGGACCCAGCCTGTGGGAGTCCTGAACCCCCAAGAGGCTGCATCCACTCCTGAACCTTTGGTTGTGGTGTTCAAGGTGCCCAGATGACCAATTTCCAAAAGTAGGCCCTAGACAAAATTTGGCTCAAAAGCACACTAAGAATAAGGACAAGACCAAGACCATCCTGCTAGCCTATCAGCCTGTGGTGCATCACCAGTCTTATTGACTTTGCAGCTTTTACGCTACGTTCTTCTACACAACAGCAAATCCTTCTCAGCGACTCATCCCAAAAGGGATATCCAATCCTGTGAAACTATCTGCGGCTACAATCTTCTGCCTCGTCCTACTGGAGATTTTCGACTTCCTTCTCAATGTCAGAAGGTAATAATTTTCACTGTGGCTTCATTCCACAGCTACCCAAAGACTTTTCTCCCTCCTCGGATACTCCTGCAGCCTTGCTCTGCTGAACATCTACCTTCTCAGAGACTTTTCTTCAAAAGAATTCTAAGTCCAAAGGTGAGCGGTGACCGGGTTCAATCGACTTTGTGTATCCAAACAGTGTTCCATAGTGGTCAGCCTTAAATTTGGACTTTGCCCTGGTCTAACGCGACCAAATGTCAGGGGTTGGCACTTTTGTTTTTCACACTTAAAGCTTTAAAAATTCAGAACGCCGGTTCTACTAATTGGATTTTGATGGTTGCAGCGTCAAATAATTTATTATTTTTTTCTCTATTTTACTAAATTGGTTTTGGATTTCTATTGTGTTGGTGTTTGTGTACTGCATAAATACTTAATACAATGCCTCTAAATTTAGGCTGACTGCTTTTTCGTGAAAAGCTACCTAGGTTAAGCACAGGTTAAATTAATGACTTTTTGTGATTCACCGTGCAAGGGATTGTGGCTGTTCTTTGACCAGGGCTCACACCCCAGTCAGTCAACAAGCCAGTTTCTCACACATATACCTTACCATACGGATGTTGTCCAGAAAATTCTAGATCAGCCCAAAAGTAAGCCACCAGATAAGTTTTATGGTGCTTGTACCCACCAGGAGCTACTTTGGTGATAATGAGATCTTGTTAGGACATCTCTCCTTTACTATAGCTTGTAAGATGATTGCGTACCACACACAGAATCCACCAAAACAGTAACTTTTTCCCCATCTATAACAATGTTACAAGATGGAAATTTGTTCTTAATCTCCCTATTGCTTAAGCTTAATAGGTGTTAGGATCCTGATCATAAGCATCATATACACATTCTTTGTCATCGTTGTAATGCACCAAGTTAATCTTTCTGATGACTGATCTGCACACTCTGTTAAAATGCCCATTCTTATTGCATTTAATACAAATTTTATGAATAGCATGGCACAATTTTAATTATCTAAATGTGACCAACTGCTGCATCTATAACATAACACATCTGTAACACAAGTCTACTCCTTTCTTCCCATCAGTTTTTTGTCAAGTTGGTCTCATATCATTCCTGTGCCCTACATTCTTTTTAACTTTTCCCCCGCTAATATTTGATACTACATGGACATCACTATATAAATTACCTCTTTGTACGAATTTCTAAGAGTGTTCAATAGCTTTTGCAATTTCAATAGTGGCATTAAGAGACATATCAGTAGTTGTCCACAGTCTTTCTTGTATTTTCTCGTTATTAGTTCTCATCAAAATGTGATCCCTTAGTACTTGCTCATACCTGGTATGTTAAAAATCACACATTACAGACAAGGATCCAAGTGCGGATACAAATTCCTCTATAGATTCATCAGCACCTTGTTTCATGTAGTAAAATCTGAACATTTCCATTACTGCATAATTCTTTTTCCATACCATATACGGAAGCATACTGATACACATCAGTGTTGCCAGGAGTAGTTAAAGCTCGTAAGTCCTTAAATTCTCTCAATCCTATGTCCCCTAAGCAATGTTTTAAAGATGCCAGTTTTCTTTCTGGCCCACACTTATCCCCCTCCAAGACTTTAACATATGCTAAAAATACTGCCTCCCATGTCTCCCAATCCTTTGGTGGTTCACCCGGTGCTATGAGAAAAGAAGGTGGTGAAACAATTCCTACCATTGGTTCAACTCAATACCAAACCAAATAGCAACAGAATATAGCAATATTATGTTAAAATAACAAAAGTAGTCACTGTTGTCATTCTTTACATATGGGTATGCGTGTCAGCAAGTTAAGATGTGCTGATCTTTGTCCATGACAATCTGGTACAAAATCCAAAGCAACAAAAATTGTAGCCAGAAGATATAAGCCAAAACCCACTGAGTCACCATATATCCATGTTGCAGTTCAGCTCATAGTACAAACAAACGTGATGTTAATTAGAGCATTTGTTCTGTAGAGCTTGCAGGCAAAGAGAACAGCAAGTGTGAACAGCCAATCCAAAATCACTGTTTCACCTGTGCACAGGAAACCAGAAAAGTGCTAGAGGGGATGCGACCAACTCTCAGTCGATGTCGAACGTGCATCAGTTGGCAACCAGATAGGAAAGAGGTTGCGGACAACTAAATACACTGTTAAAATCACCAATGGGGTATGGTGAAAGGTGTAGCAAATGAAGATCTGTTACGTTCCTCAAAACGGAAGAAAACATGGAAACGTGGAAGCAACTCCAATCCAGCAGAAAATAGTCTTCATGTTGATTCGTGTTACCAGTGTACGAAATACTGGTTTACTCTAAATTAACATTCACAGGGACAAAGGAGTATTCCAGTAAACCTCAGGTTATTTTCCATATACATGTTAACTTATATTGTTTGCGAAACTACATTTGTACACCCACATCTGATTACATTAGGTTAGAATAAGACAAATAAATATTTATTTAGTTGCTAGTGCTAGAATGGTTGCATCAAGTGACCTTGTATAATAAAAAAAAATTCTAGCTATCACGTCAAGAATTCTCAATTCTATTAAGGACACGGAGGCTCCGATTATGCTTTCTGTTTCTTTACTGACTTAAACAGCAGCCAATCAAATACAAGTAACAGAAAAAACTACACATCCCAGGATGCCTAACATCCTGTCACATGGTCCAATCACCATCCATGTCCTCTGCCATGAGTCCTTTGACCTATGAAGTCACTTCCTCTTTCTTTGGTCAGAACAGATAAGATCAACTTGAAAACTAAACTTCTTACGCCATCCCAAAATCCGGAGTCATGAACTTCTTCTCCTTACTGAAGATCCGAATCCTGGATAGCTCAACGCCGGAGAAACAACCGGGTAAAACGTTAAAACCAAACTTCCCTGAGGATACGAATTTCAGGAGTTCTTCTGATCAGAACCTGTAACAACAAACAGCTAGGTAATATCCCAATAAAATTGAAATGTCTCAAAAACTCTATAATTAACAAAAAATGGGAGGGTTAAATGACAATATATCATAAATATGCACAATAATTGATATTCAATATTCATTGTATATATACGGGGGGATAATCCTCGCCTCCGAGTCCTTAATAGAATTGAAAATTCTTGACGCAATAGCTAGAATTTTTTTTATTCTATGTCAGGACCGGAGGCTCCGATTATGCTAGTTTAAAGCTGTTCCATCACAACAGTAGCTACATCCAATACCGGTTTATGATAAAACTTACGAAAAGTATTTTCTGAAGACCAATCTGCTGCCTTCATTATGTCTTCTAATCGGGAACCTAAGGCAAACGATTTTGAAGCATAGCCCCTCTAGCAGAATGGGCCCCAAAGACAGAGGTATCAATACCTGCTTCACTCATCAACCATCTCATCCATCTAGCAAAGGTAGCTGAGGTAACTGGTTTAAAAGGTTTTTGCAAAGCAATTAACAATTGACCTTTAACATCCTGTTGAAATTTTTCTGTGACAACTTCATAATCCTTTAAACACTGAACTACACATAATTTTGAATTTTCAGTATAAACTTGATAGGATACTGACCTGCAATTGTTTTAGTTCTTCTTGTCACTGAAAAGGTGACTCCTTCTGGTGAAAAGGTTCTGCCTGCTAAATCTAAAGCTCTGACGTCAGAAACTCTTTTGCAAGAGATAAGGCATAAAAGCATGGTCAGCTTGGCTGAAAGCTGCTTGCGATGCAAATACCTGTTGGTAGGCCAAGAATCTAAGAATTTTAAAATAATGCTAACATCCCATAAAACAGAATATTTAGCTTGAGGAGGTTTAGAAAGACATATACCCCTCAAAAGCTTGCAAACTAGTGGATGTTCTCCAATGGTTTACCTTCTAAATGGGAATGTCCGGCTGAAATAGCAGATATAAAATTGTTGATTGTCCGATAAGCTAAACCCGAACTAGCTAGTTCTGCTAAAAAGTTAACAATCATACCAATATGTGCTTCCACTGGATTGGCACCCCTTTCTTCACACCAACCAGACCATCTGCGCCAGGCTGAGACATATCTCTTATGGGTACTACCGGCCCTTAATGTACTCCGCAGCTTGTTTCGAAACATCTGGGGTACTCCATCTAGACCTGAAATTAACCAGACTAGAAGAGTCAACTTCCCACACAAGACCAGTGGATGTTGAAGGCCCTCTGGACTCAAGAGAAGATTCAGACGAGGAGGAATCAGAAGAGGAGAGGCACAGGCTAAATGAAGAGCAATGGGGAACCAAGGCTGTGCTCTCCAAAATGGAGTCACCAGAACAATCTCTGTTTTCTGTCTCCGCACTTGAGACAAAACCCTGGCAATCATCAGAAAAGGGGGGAAGGCATAACCTCGAAAGTGGGACCATTCCTGAAGAAAGGCATCTGTCTTTAATGCATAAGGGTCTGGGCTCCAACTGTAAAATTTTGGAATTTGGCAATTGAGCCGGGAGGCAAACAGATCCACTTCACAGCTGCCCCATTCCCTGACTATCTGAGCAAATATCAGGGGATCTAACTTCCAGTCGCTGGAGTCCGACAGGTATCTGGAGTACCAGTCTGCTATGATGTTCTGGTCCCCAGGAAGGTATTCCGCTATGACCACTAGACGCTGAGTTAGGCAATAATGCCAGAAGTCCTTGGCAATCTCCGCCAGGATTCTGGATTTCGTGCCTCCTAATTTGTTGACATACCTCACTGCTGAGACATTGTCCATCCGTAAGAGTATTCAACAATCTGTTTTCTGAGGGGAGAGGCTCTTTATGGCAAAGGATCCCACCAGAAGTTCCAGGCAATTGATATGAAGGGTTTGTTCCCATTCTGACCATCTGCCCCCCGTCACTAGGGAGTTGCCACGAGCTCCCCAACCCCATCTGCTGGCATCGGATTCTATCACTACCTCCGGGTGAGATCCAAAGATTGCCCTGCCATTCCAAGCTTCCATGTGATGTAGCCACCACTGAACTTCTGATCTTACTTCGGCAGTCAATGGGATTTGTTCTGAATAACTCAGACCCTGTTGTAGATGTCTGATCTTGAGTCTTTGAAGTGCTCAATAATGTAGGGGTGCAGGGAAGATCGCTTGAATAGATAAAGCTAGTAAGCCCACTACTCTGGCTATATTCCTCAATGAGACGGTCTGGCTGGCTAAAACCGATCTCAATTCCCTTGATGTTGCGTATCTTCTGAGAGGGAAGAAGAAGTTGACATAAAATTGAATTTATCTGGAATCCCAGGAACTCTATCACCTGCGAAGGTTTCAACAATGACTTCTGTACATTGATAAGGAAACCTAAGTCTTGCAGGAGGCTGATGGTCCTATCCAAGTGTGAGATTAGGACTTGATGGGACTGAGCCATCAGCAGAATATTGTCCAGATATATAATCAATCTGACTCCCTTGGCTCTGAGCCACTCCATCACAGGTCTCAGGAGCTTAGTGAAGCACCAAGGGGCTGACGATAGACCGAATGGAAGTGCCAGAAACTCCAAGCACTGTCCTTTCCACTGGAATTGTAGGAATCTCCTGTGGGGAGGAAAAATTTGAATCAACAGATAGGCATCTTTTAGATCCAGTCGAACCATCCAATCCCCTTCCAAAAGGATATCCCTTAGCATGTGGATGCCCTCCATCTTGAAGTGTCTGTATAGGATTCAATGATTGAAATCCTTTAGGTTCAAGACTAAGCGGTGACCTCCTCCTTTCTTGTCTACTACGAAAATAGGACTGAGGAAACCGAAAGGATGGGGGGAAGCAAATTGTACGGCTCCTTTGTCTAAGAGAGTTTGCACTTCTTTGTCTATAAAATTTTGATTTGCTTGGGAAAAACACATTTGTAACGGAAGGGAAAGTTGTTTGGGAGTACTGATGAACTCCAGCCGAAATCCCTCTACTGTTTGGAGAACCCATGGGTCTCCAGATAGCCGTTTCCAATTTGCCAAGCAAGCTGCAACTCTGCCCCCAAGTTTGACCTGAGAAAAATGAATAATGCTCACCTGTGAAACTTGAGTCCTGAATGGCTCCTTGTTGTCCTCTGCGATGACCCCTGCGGAAGTGGGGTCGACCTCCCCTGGGTCGTGTGGGGTAGAAGGTGGAGTCTTGATCTCCGTACCAGCCCCCTCTGCCTCTCGGGTAGTAGTTTTGGGGACTGCTAAAGGAGCTGCGGCCGGACATACGTCCCCCGTAACGACCAGCCCTGACAAAAAGGCCTCGTTTAAAAACCTTCTTGAGCGACATTTGTGCTTTGTCAAGGGAAGAAAAAGTGGAGCAGAACTTGGCTAAGTCTTTGTTAAATGAAGATCCAAAAAGAAGTCCTTCAGCCGAAGGGCCTGCTTCTGAAGTCGCAAGATCCGATAACTTGGGATCAATGCGCATTAGCACAGATTTCCTGCGTTCTGCAGAAATGGCACAATTAGAGTTTCCTAACAGGCACACAGCTCTTTGTGCCCATCCGATAAGAACATCGGTGTCCACCAGGGAGCCAGATTCCTTGGCTACATACGCCATCTCAAAGATCTTAGTCAAAGGTCCTGAAAGATCCAACAGTTTGTCTTGGCAATTACGCCAGGAGCGGTTTAAACCTTTTTTGGGGTCCTTAGCAAATTTTTTCATAAAGGTGACCATGGTGGGGGCTATTTCTGGAGTATCAGAAATCTTGCCCTCCAGGTCGGGCCTGGGGCACTCTGCTTTCAGGCGTGACCTGACTTCTTTATCGAAGCTTTTCCGCAAATTGGATTGAATATATTGAGCTACTTCGGGAGGGGGAACCCAATTGGAGGCCCTGGGGTGAATGATTTCTGTGGGATCGAAGTCTAGAACCTGGAAGGGAGGGGGCGCTTTCTTATTTTTCTTGCTAGGTATAGGAACGTCAGAATCATCCGAATCGTCAGAGGAGGAATTATTATCAGAGGAAGAGGTAGAAAGGGAAGTTTCCTTTTTTGAGCTGTAATTATGTTCGCCACTGCGTTTTTTACGCAGTTTCTCGAATGCGTCAGCGTGGACACCACTGACCTCTGCTCCAGTTTCCACATTTTTTGCTTTGTCTTTTACTTTTTTAGGTTCGTGTTGTGATTGTTGTCCCTGAGTCCAACCCTGTGACCGAGCGAAGTCATATATTTGCCCTGAAAAGGGACCCAGAGCACTCACCAGGGCATCATTTACTGATTGTTGAACCCTGGTATCAAGGGCTTCCACCAGATCAACTTCAAGTTGATTGCCCAACCCCTCTGTATAGTACTCTGCTTCTTGGTCATCCCACTGAGCCATGACTAATGTATAAAGGTACAAAAGTATTGAGGAGAAAAGTAAACAGGGATCAAACAGGGGGAGTGCAAAAACCCCAAATTCAGGCAAGGAAAAAGGAGCCCTATATTTAAAGTGTGGAGGGAGCAGCCTGAAAGGCACTCTAGGCAACAGCCTGATTAATATTTTACATCCCAGTCAGTTTATTCTGCTGGGCGTCAGGGAGCAAGTGAAGGCTAAAGGGGAACACAGGCGAGCACGCAGCACACACGAGCCGATTGTCTCCAAAATTGGAAGAGATCGGCTCAATAAGGCGCGCGCGTGCCAAAAATAGAAAGGAGACTGCCGAGAGCAGCTCCGCTCCCGCTCCCACTCCACTAGGCAAAAACGGGCTCTGAAACTTGGCAAAACGCCAAGAAATCGAAGCGCGAGGGCGCTTAAACAAGAATAATACAAGCGCGCTGAATCGCAACGCTTAAATCAGCATTTTTAAAAGTATTAACATTAGAAATAACACCGTAATATAGGAGAGAATAAAAAACGTGTACTTATCTGCTGCGAAGCAGCAAAGAAAGAGGAAGTGACTTCATAGGTCAAAGGACTCATGGCAGAGGACATGGATGGTGATTGGACCATGTGACAGGATGTTACGCATCCTGGGATGTGTAGTTTTTACTGTTACTTGTATTTGATTGGCTGCTGTTTAAGTCAGTAAAGAAAGAGAAAGCATAATCGGAGCCTCCGGTCCTGACATAGAATTCTATATTCTGATTCACATAACTTTGCCCACCTTTTCATAGCTAGAGATGTTGACTGTAGAATGCTGGCGGGACTGCTTTCCACTTGCCCCCTTCTCCGCTGCCCCTACAAACAATGCCAATGATGTTTCTATGACGCTGTTCAAAGATGTATGCCAATTGATGTCTGATATGTAGTATGGTCTGAGTTTTCACATATTTATTGTATTATTTTGTGCATAACAACAAAAGGATAAATAGAGGTTATGAGAAAAGCTTTGATCACCTTTTGTGATTACTATTGCCTTGCATTGCAAATTGGTGTATAACAATTGTGGGCCTCATTTACAAGAATTTGACGCATCGATGCGTCAGATTTCTTGCACTTCATACACATACCCTAACAATGCCATAGATGCACTGTATTTACAATACAGGGCTCCACTGCGCACATTTTCACAGATGCATAGGACACTCTGGCGGTTGGCGCAAAACTCACACATTGCTGGAGTAGTGTAGCTAAACTGACGCAACTCCTGTAATGCAAGGAGTCTCCCATAGGAAAAAAAACCTGCATCAATTGTATGCCTGCTGTGAGCAGGCTGTAAAATTTTTACACAGTGAAATCACAGAATGATGCAGTGAAATGCTCTAAATTTCACTGTGTCAGTTCTTTGTGGCTCTTCCTGGGCTAACTCCTACCCTGCATACATTATACCTGGTGCAGGTATAATGTGACGCAGGACTTTACAAACTGACTCATTGGGCCCAATGTCATGTCTTCTGACTCACTGACTTTATTAGACTGAACCTTTATCAGTTTGTCTTTTGCTTTGGACTTATAATATTTTTGCTCTGATCTTGACTTCATGCCATGCACATTGCTGCTTTGAATAAGCCTTATGCTAATTCCCTATCCTGATTTAACATGCATTGTGATGACTATTATTTTTGCCTTATGTAATGCTCTTGAATTATTCTCAATAAATCTTCATGGTTTACATTTTACTTCTTACTCTAAAGAACGTATTTAATCAAATGCCATTGATTTCCTTCATGTTGGGGTGGCATTTAGGGACACACTGCCTCACCTAGTCCTGCGGTTTAACACCAACCCCCGATCCTACATAGGCTCTTAATCTTAAACTATCCAACAAAGATAATGTTAACAGTTGGAGGTGGAGAATGCGGGCAAGCCAAAAACTGGGCGCCCCGAAAAAAAATTAAAAAACGAAAATATAAAACCTTAAAATGTTGTCTCTCTTCCTGGTTTGTATGGTCCTACATTGGATTATTTGCAGAGTTATACTGTTCCTGAGAATAGGAATGTGAGTATCAATAGGGCTGGTTGAATTTTGATCGGATTTGGCTTTGATCAAGAGCATTTTGGGATTTATAGTTTGTGTGCTTGATATGAATTATACTGTGTGTGAGCTCTTTGGTTTTGAGCTTTCAAACAAAGCATCAACACCTTCAAGCATGTGGTTTGTTCTCTGAACAGCTGAAGTTACAAAATTCCCATGTGCACACTTACATGCAGAATGTGGGCTTACTCAAGAGCGGGGTACATATAATACTCTGTCAGAACATCCCAGAAACGCCTTTAACATATGCACATTTGCATCACACAGAGAAGGAGAAGGACATAGCGTGTAAAGTATGACCTGTATAACCATATAGACATTTTAGGAGTGTTCCAATGTGAACATCTAACTGTTATTCCAACATTTGAATCACTTTCGACCCACAATATCTCATCCGCCTGGCCTGAATTTTCCTGACATGAATTTCACCATCAAGCAAATGTGTAATGCAGATCATCTGATTCATTCGACGTGCACTTAGCTTCCCTAATATTTCATCCCACCACTTAATGAATCTACATTATATCTGGTCCCAGGATGAGACCACTTAGGACACACGGTGGGTATATCTTAGTGAAACTGTTTTTGTCGCACACTATGTGACCCACGGATCACAAATCAACTCTCTACACTTTCATAAATCGTGAATGTGTTTCTGAAATGTTTGCATGTTTTGTCATGGTCTAGACTAAGCCCCATGCCTCCGGGAACAAAGAACAAGAGGCCTGCTCTGGAAATTAACCTATTGGACTGGATTGTCTGAACATGCCCAGTTGTTTTCACAAAGGCTTGGGTTTCTCGCTGTAATGCATGTTAGACATTAATTTGCTTCATAAGCCCCCTTTTCCTGTCTAGCTGAAAACAAGACTTGTGGGTTTCCTGAAAGGGAGAAACTTAATAGTGTTGACCTTGTAACAACTAAATATTATTGTTGATTAAACGTAAATTTGGAGCTTGAAATCTTTTTCACTAGTTTTTTCCATCAGATAATGTGCTATAAAATCGCTGTATAAACACAACAGCATCATTATACCCTTATAGCCCACTGCAGAGGGCTGAACCCTACTGCTCAGGCCTATAAAGATGGAGAGGGGCTTTAACAACAGGTATATCCCGAGGAATAGGCCATTAAGGCTAGTAGAATATTCACCCTACTGAGGTTATATTAAAAAGGGAGAAACAGGAAGACAAACATTGGAATGGTGAAGCATGAGGCTTATACCAGCCATTATAAACCTAGAGCTACTCCAATGGAGCTCCCAACGTCCCAGAGGTCTAATACAGAAATATATTATTTATATTCACCATATCACATAAAGGGAAAATATCAAACTTGAAGCAAAGGTACATTTCTGAATAACTTGTACCTTAATGAATGTGGTAGTTTAGTGTTTTTGTATGGATATTTTCAAAAGCTGACTGAAAGTGATATTGGATTCTGTGAAAAGTGGCGTTTAACAACAAAACTATTTTCAAATACCCAAACCACAAAGTAACTTCACGTTTTGCTGTTGACTATCAAAGAATCATAAAACAGGAAGGGAAACATGAAATGTCCAGAAGTAAATCTGCTGAACTTATAATTAGTGGTGGGGGAAGTGTCTGTCTGCTCCATCGGGTATTACGGCCCTTTTGAGAGCCAGACTGTGAAAAGTAATCAGGGTCTGCAGAACCTACTTGCAGCAAATGTGTGCTAGATCACACTGCTGTGGTAAGTGGTAAATATGTGATATATTAATTCCTTATGTAAATGCAATGGATGCAGCACAATTAGTAGTTGGTGTATAGGTTAGCCATGTGGTGCTTACCCCTATATAAGCATAAACATGGGTTGTGTCTGATGCTTATTGGTATATTATGAATGAAAGGACTGGACTATATATAGTGGCACCTTTCTACATAAGGCAAACATTAAAGCCACTTCCAAGGAAGTGTTATATTGTATTGAGCAAGAGGTGCAACTTTGGAAGGGGATCTTTGAGCAAATAGGGCGCACACAAGCGTTAGAAACTGGGTTGCTGTTTGGCAGGGGTATGCATTCTGTCCAAGTTGGAACCACAATTCTAGTCAGAGTAAATCAGATACACAGCATAAATTAACCAGTGCCCACACTCTGGTAGCTTGGCACACACACAGTGAGGCTAAAATTAAGAGGCAATGTGTAAAGGTTTTGTGCAACACTTCAAACAGTAACACAGTGAAAACACCACAAGAAATTAACTTATTTTTATGAACAAAACAAGATCATAATGACAAAAATCCAATAAGTATAAGCGGCGTTATGAATTTTTAAAAGATTAAAAAGCAATACAGAGCTTCAAAGCATAAAGCACCAACTGGGGGTATCTGTTCGCACTAGACCGGGATAAATCCAAATATTTGGACTGACTGCGAGTGTGGGTCGGATGCAGTCCCTGACAAGGCACGCTGAAGTTTTTGCCTTCTTAAGAATTGAGCCAAGAGACCTGTTCATGGGGAAGGAGTTTGCCGGAAGCAAGGAGAGCATCAATGGAGGTGGTCCACGGGCATGAAGAGTCGGCCGGGATCATGTACAGGTGAACTGGAGCCTCACTAACACAAGCAGCAATGCTTGCTGTGTGAATAGACAAACTTGTGGCAGCTCGCACTGATTCTTCAGGTGAGCAGCGCAGTTCTGGTGCGAGAGGGTACACTCACAATCACAAAGAGCCCAAAAGCTTTGTTTCAGGAGCCAAAAAACACTTTCAAGGGCCAATGACTGGAGAGGTGCCTCTTGGAGGCAGGAGCTAGTTGGAGACAAGTCCAGGAGCTGTAGCAGATGAGCTGGAATCTTTTGTGTCCCCGAGACTTCAGAAAACAGGAGGCAAGCCAGCAAGCCCTTGGAATTTCTTTTGGTTATGTGAGATGGGTCCAGTCCTTCCTTAGCAAGACAGAGGGCAGCAGAGCAGTTTAGCAGAAAAGCAGTTCTTCCAGAGCAGTATTCCAGAGTGGCAAACCTTGTAGCAGCACAGTAGTCCTTCTTCCTGGCAGTGTTCTTCACAGGTCCAGCATTGTTCTGAGTTGGTAGGGTCAGAGGTCCAGTACTTATTCGGTAACTTGTTACCAAATCACAAATTGGATTTGCAACTACATACCGATTTGGTATTAGGAAGGGGCGTGTCAAGGGCATCCCTTATTAATACTGAATCGCAGAGGTATGTATGATTGTTTTGTGACTTTGAATACGGTTGCAAAACAATCGCAGTTACCACCAATTTCAAATTGGTGGTAACCCATTCACAAAGGGGGAGGGGTCCTTAAGGGACCCCTTCCCCTTTGTGAATGAATGTGAAAACATTTTTTACAAGCAGGCAGTGGTCCCATGGACCAATGCCTATTCTTGAAAAAATTAAAAGAAAACTTTTCATTTTTCTTTTTTAAACGCATCCTGTTTTTCTTTTTTAAATGCATCCCGTTTTCCTTTAAGGAGAACGGGCTGCATTTAATAAAAAAAAGATTGCTTTATTGAGAAGCAATCACAGACATGGTGGTCTGCTAAGCCCAGCGGGCCACCATCCCTGTGATTGTAGCCATCCGCAATGGGTCCCAAATTGTGACCTACCTCATGAATATTAATGAGGTAGGTCCATTTGCGAGCCCTTGCAAATCGCTATATGAAACTCGTGGAGTTTCATACATTCCAAGAGCGATTGCTTAATTGCAATTGGCAAAAAATTGCAAATTGGTAATCGCTATTGGAAAGAATGATACATCTGGCCCTAAGTTTCGGTGTGTCATCAGCTGCAGAGATTTTTAAAGATTTCATTCAAAATATCACACAGCTTGTCATGAATGCCCTCAACTATACGAATGGCATATTACTTTTCAGAGCTAAATAGAAGGAGCATGATAAAGCTCTCAGACAAGGTGTCATTTACTTGTTATTCCAGGTTTAACACTGAATGCTGAGAAATGTAAATTCAATTAGACGAAGCAAACATTCTTTGACCATGTCTTTTCTGGTGGTGGCACAACACCAGATCCAGCTAAAGTGCAAGCAACAGCCAGTCCTCCAGAAGATGTTTCCATGTTACGTTCATTTCTTGGCATGGGCAGTTACTGTTCCAGATGCATACAAGACTTCGCCACTGTGAGTGCTCCATTGAGAGATTGACGAAAAATAATTTTTAATTTCACTGGTCACATGAATGGAAGCAAAGATTTAAGAGAATCAAACAAGCTATAGAAAATGCTACTGAAATGGCATATTTCGATCCAAAACTCCATACAGAAGTTGTTGTGGATGCCAGCCCTGTCAGGTTAAGCACAATCCTTGCACAGCACAGAGGACACCCAAATGCTCAAAGACATATTGTGGCATATGCAAGCAAAAGTTGCCCAAACTGAACGTGCATAATTACCACCTGAAAAAGAGAGTTTAGCAGTGGCATGGGCTTGTGAACATTTCCACATGCTCCTGTACAGAAAACCTTTTATGTTTGTGACAGATCGTCAAGCATTGCTAACCATCTTTGGCAATCCAAAGGCCAAGATTCTTCCTCTTACTGAATGTTGGGGTCTACGATTACAAGAGTACAACTACACAATTGTGCATCATCAAGGGGAATATCAAAACTCTGCAGACCATTTCTCCAGAGTGCCTATACAGTGTCAATGTACCCATTCTAAGACAGCTGAAGCCTACATAAATTTCATTGTGAAATCAAACATGCCTGCTGCCATTTCGTTAGAACATATAGGGCCGTATGTACTAAAGCTTTTTCCCATAGACCCAGAATGGGTAAAATCCTTTGATACAGCTGGCCCATAGTCACTGCCATGAGTCAAGATAGTAACATGTTAAAACTGAAAGACTGTTAGAAATGGGGTCTTTGGTTGACAGCCAGGTTACCCCCTGTTCAAGCAAGGACCCTCACTCCAGCCAGAGTAAAAGAGAATCACCCTCAGCTAACCCCTGCTTACCCCCTTGGTAGCTTGACAGAGCAGTAGGCTTAACTTCAGAGTGCTAGGAGTAAAGTATATGTACCAACACACACAGTAACTTAATGAAAACACTACAAAATGACACAACACAGGTTTAGAAAAATAGGAAATATTTATCTAAACAAAGCAAGACCTAAACGACAAGAATCCACCATACACAAGTCAAGTTATCCATAAAAATGCAAAAAGAGTCTTTAAGTAGTTTTAAACACACACTAGCGCTGCTAGAGTGAAAATGTACCTGGTGCGCATCCAAAATAACCCCGCACGGGTGGGAGTGCGTCAAAAATAACTCCGCACGGCGGTACGTGAGTCGAAAATCCAGCCGCACGATGATACGAAAATCCCGCAGCACAGGTTGTGATCTCCCAACCTCTGTCAGCGAAGCTGCGCGTCGTTTCTCCTGCTCCGTGCGTCGATTCTTCGGTCGTGTTTCCTGCTAGCGTCGTTTCTCAGCTGTGGAGCCGGCAGCGAGTCGTTTTTTCAGCCACAGATCGGATTTGCATCAATCTTTTCCCCGCACAGCGCTGTGTGCGTGGATTTTCTTGTCTTTAGGCTGCCAGCTTCTCCTTTCAGGGTCCCAGGAACTGGATGAGCACCACAGGGCAGAGTAGGAGTCTCTCCAGAGACTCCAGGTGCTGTCCATGAGACTTCAAACAACAGGAGGCAAGCTCTAGATCAAGCCCTTGGAGATTTCTTCTCAAGGTGGAAGCCACACAAAGTCCAGTCTTTGGCCTCTTACTCTGGCAGAAGCAGCAACTGCAGGATAGCTCCACAAAGCACAGTCACAGGCAGGGCAGCTTTTCTTCCTCTGCTATTCAGCTCTTCGCCAGGCAGAGGTTCCTCTTGGTTCCAGAAGTGTTTCTAAAGTCTGTGGTTTTGGGTGCCCTTTTTACACCTAGTTTCTCCTTTGAAGTAGGCCTACTTCAAAGTAAAGTCTCTTTGGAATGTGAAATCCTGCCTTGCCCAGGCCAGGCCCCAGACACTCACCAGGGGCTTGGAGACTGCATTGTGTGAGGGCAGGCACAGCCCTTTCAGGTGCGAGTGACCACTCCTCCCCTCCCTCCTAGCACAGATGGCTCATCAGGATATGCAGGCTACACCCCAGCTCCTTTGTGTCACTGTCTAGTGTGAGGTGCAACCAGCCCAACTGTCAAACTAACCCAGACAGGGAATCCGCAAACAGGCAGAGTCACAGAAATGGTATAAGCAAGAAAATGCTCCCTTTCTAAAAGTGGAATTTTCAAGTGCACAATCTTAAAATCAACTTTACTAAAAGATGTATTTTTAAATTGTGAGCTCAGAGACCTCAAACTCCACATGTCCATCAGCTCTCAAAGGGAATCTACACTTTAATCAGATTTAAAGGTAGCCCCCATGTTAACCTATGAGAGGGACAGGCCTTGCAACAGTGAAAAACGAATTTAGCAAAATTTCACTGTCAGGACATATAAAACACATTACTATATGTCCTACCTTAACCATACACTGCGCCCTGCCCTTGGGGCTACCTAGGGCCGACCTTAGGGGTGTCTGACATGTAAGAAAAGGTCATGTTTAGGCCTGGCAAGTGGGTACACATGCCAAGTCGAATTTACAGCTAAAACTGCACACACAGACACTGCAATGGAAGGTCTGAGTCATGATTACAGAGCTACTTATGTGGGTGGCACAACCAATGCTGCAGGCCCACTAGTAGCATTTAATTTACAGGCCCTGGCACCTCTAGTGCACTTTACTAGGGACTTACTAGTAAATCAAATATGCCAATCATGGATAAACCAATCACATACATATTTTGTAAAGGAGCACTTGCACTTTAGCACTGGTTAGCAGTGGTAAAGTGTCCTAAGTAACAAAAACAGAAAAATCAGAGTCCAGCACACATCAACAACCTGGGGAACAGAGGCAAAAAGTTAAGGGAGACCACGCCAAGGATGAAAAGTCTAACAGACATTATTAAACATCAGTCATGGAACTAACATACTCAACCTCTTACTAGTGACAATGAAAACCAGAAGCTTAAAGACTTCAAAGACGAACTGTCTGTGACACAAGAAGGCATTATCCTGAGGGGTTTGAGAATTGTCATTCTAGAGAGTCTGCAACATCCGATAATTGAAGTGACCAATGAAGGACATTGTGGAATTGTTGCCACAAAACAAGCTCTCTGAGATCAAGTTTGGTTTCCTCATCTTTCCCAAAACGAAAACTAATTTTCCTGGCAAGGGATCAGGAGTAAAATTACACAATATCTACAAAATTGATCCCAGTTGCCAGCCCACAATTCTGCAACCAGACTCAATCTACAATGAGAAGACCCAGTATATTCACCATTTTAACAAACATCATCTTTGCTTTTATTTCCCTCTTTTTTATATATATATATATATCAGTGTTTCTCACAGCATCAATTGTTCCATTTAAACATTTAAGGAATCACACATGTACATTGAATAATATAAAAATAGAACAAACATGATCATAAATATCATCATAATCTGCATTATTATCAATACGTCATAGAAAAATCTTCAAAAACCCATTTGTCCTCTCCTTCTCACACTCACCTTTATCCATCATTCGTGTGATAGAGTACTTTGCCGCTGGAGCCGGTAAGCCAAGAACAGGGCCTTTGGGGCCCCAAGGGACATACCACCTTTGGTGCTGCTAATTCTCTAGACTCTAAAAACTGAACTCACTTGCAGATACTGAGGGAGGAACTCTTGGTTAAAACATATTAGTTTACATTCCCAAGATGTGGCCATCAGTGAAAGGGGAATAACACTGAACCTATTGCACTAGCGGTGGGAGGAGAGGGAAAGGCCTGATAACTACTAGAGCCCCAACCTCAAGAAATTGTCCTATTGCTTTTTGAATGTTATTTATCTTTGCATGTGTACAGTTAGAGTTAAAATACTTCTTTGTATACAAAAATAAGTCTGTGACAGGACATTGATTTATTTCATGCACTGCTCTCACATTGTCATGTTTAGTGAACTGTATCTGAGCATTCTGAGCTTCCCCTGAGGGAGCCTTGACTGCTTGAGCTACACTGCCCAGCTGAGATTCAGGTTCGGAGGAGTGCTTGACCCAGTTGAGTGGGAACCACAGTAGGGTGGATCCCGGGACATCACTGGTAAAAGGTCTCAACCACCTCGGTTGGGCCCAGTAACTCCTGCGTGCCCGTTGACCCCTTGAACGGGGTTCCGACAGAAGCTAAGTTGCCAATCAGAGTTTCCAACCAATTCAGCAAGTTTTGGGGTGTCAGAGCACATGGAATGGGGCTCACTTAGCAGGACCCCAGTGTACTGAGTCCAAAAAACAACAACATCAGTTCAAGCAAATGGGAGTGATAATGCAAAAAGAGGTGTTTCCTTACATGCTTTCTCTTTTTTTTGTAGATTAATTTTAGAAACAGTAGAAAAGAATATAAGGCCAATTTAATGTCTAAGAACTTTAGATCATGCAGTCAGATATATAGTCATATGATAATAATAAGCACACCACTTGTTTTCTAAGGTAGTTTTTAGTGGATCCACGGTGGGAAAAGAAAAGAATGAGTAAGGGCGTGTGCTGTGTCGACCACCTGAAAAAATGTATAAACCCCAATTGCATCCTCAGTTTCAAGTACTAAATGTTTAAATATAATTTAAGATCCCAGGTTACATTTATCCTGTTCAGTTCCAGTGCTGGCCGAACAATTTTGTAGAACAGAGATTTTTTTGTTGAAGGACTAACCATTTTCACCTCAGTAGGAGATGAGTCATTTGGCAATTTTACCACTGACAAGTTAAACAGGAAAGTTCTCCACACTTTCAGGCGGGGTACTTTCATGATGTTTGAAGATAGACATAAACAAATTGAAAAGTCAGGGTTATATGGTGTGACTGTGGGGAGCACTGTCTGGAGGCCACATAGGGAGGCCAAAGAAGCCACCGTGAGGTCAGACAAATATTTCCTGAATATTTAATGAAGGCCCACTTGTCTGTAAATATATAACCACCTATTTTCCAAATAAATATCCAAGGTACATGTTGATCGGTGAAACATTTCATTCTCAACATCCAATAGGTGATGATTCTATCCATTTGCAGTTCTACTGCTTTTTGCATCAGTAGACACCTGTGAGCTGGGCATGTAACTCTATATAAATCAAGCTCTTAACTCAACAGGATACCCTGCGTGTCTTGGAATGATTAATTCTCTTTATATATGTTTTAAAATGTGGCCTCAGATGTAAAATAAGTATAATGGGCTTCTTTGCAATTACCTTAAGCAAAGACTGCAGTGCCGATTCTTATTTTTCACCCAGGTAAAAGTCCTGCTTCGCAAATATATTACTTTTCTAGAGTTATGATAGTGTTTGCTTTTACCGTGAATCTGGTGGCGCTTTTGTATGACGTTTTAAAGCAGGTGAACACAATTTCGCTGTGCCACATCACGGGAAGAATATTAAAATTAAATATCTGTGGTTGGAATAAAAACTGGGGAGGAATGTGCAACTCAATCACGAACACTTATCAGAATGCTGATCACTTTGAGACTTTCACGACTAATGCAAGTCCTTGATCTATTCTGGGGATTTGGTGGGGGGCGGGGGGCATTGGAGGATTTGAGAAACGAGAAATCACTACAATCTATAAAGCAGACTTTGGGAGCCACTCAGGACTATTTTGTTGTTGCCATGTTTTTGTATTTGTGTATTTAAATGCAATAAAAAGAAGTTTAAAAAATAGAAATACCTATGTTACAAAAAATCAATTACATCCGTATTTCAGCTGAATACTCTGCAATATTGTGGCAAGTGTTCTCGCAAACTTATAAAGTACACTTTACACATTTGGTTTTTGTGTCTTAATATCTTATGTTCTTTACCTTTTCACCTTTCCTCCGTCCGACATATATCTAAGCATAGCCAAGGAACTACAAAGGTGAATGTTTCTCTAATTCCACCTCACAAGTCTTTCTCCAGATTTTGGTCTGCTTTATCGATTAGGTGAATTCGTCTTTTAGTCCTTTTTGCTGAGTTAGCGACAGACTGTGTTATACAGTGAAGAATGTGCAGATGGGGGCTATATGTGGCAGTCATTTCCCAGTATTTGTCTTAGAGTACTTTTACAGTTTTAAGTTCAGTCAGACCTACTGTTCTACAGTGTGAGGTGGAAATTAATGTCTGTGTACAATATGCATAATATACAGAGAGGTACCAAATCCAAAAGAAATATGAGTTACTAAGATTTTATGTTTGTACTCCAGTTTATTGAGGGTATTAGTAACAATTATAACCAAATGTAGAGTGTTGAGAATTAGCCAGCCTACCAGAATGCTTCCATTGGGGGCTACGGAAACCCGTAGAACCACTCAGGCAGCATTCTGTGGATGCCAACTCCCTACAACGTCCTACCACGCCAACTTAATTTTCAGTTCAGACCTAAAACAGCTGTTTTGCCAGAATAATATTTTCCCCCCCAAAAAATCATGCAAAAATACATACCCATATAGGGGGTGTCAATCATCGGCCTTTCACCATCAGTCTGTTCAAATATCCTTCATGATATGCTCACTCTTACCACAGAACAAAGTGAAGATCAACAAACCAGGCCCCTTCAGCCGTTGACTGCATTTACTTTGAGTGACTGCATTTTGCTCTTTCACATGTATATACATATACCTAAAAATAAATCCCCGTGATTATAACTTTTTAGACACTTGGGGGCATATTTAAGGGCACCTAGCACCATCCTTACACCACATTAGAGTCATTTTGTGATGCTAATATGGCATTAGAAGGCCATAAACACTGCATGATATGTACAAAGTGGAGCAATGCATGCATTGCACTACTTTGTAACCCTTTGCGCTGCAATATGCCTGCGCCAGGCATAATGTATGCAAAGGAGGTGTTCCCCCATTGGTGGGGGCTGAAAAAATTGCACATTTTTTTCAGCACTTTTAATGCCTGCTCAGAGCAGGTGTTAAAAGGGGGCATGCTATTGAATACAATGGGCCCTTATATACTCTGCAGGAGTAGCTCCAACATTTTGGTGCTACTCCTGCAGAGTACATCAATAGCGTAAAAAAATTATGTATTGCCCCCTACCCTGCACCATGGTGTCTGTATTTATTGACTATTATATCTTGGTTATGTTGTGTGCTAGCTTGCTAACCTCTCAGTGGTGCTTACCTTTTTGGCAAACGTATTACACTTGTCTGCTGCCCATAAAAAAGAAAAATAAGTAGAAAGATTAGGTTTCTCCAATCGTGGCGAAAAGGCAATGGATGGTTTAGTAATTATCTGTTACTTACACTTATTGATCCCATTTGGATTGTGACTCAGTCTGGCCACTAAATTAATTATTAGCTGTGCTGTTTAAAATGTTTAGCCATGAAGCAGTTTTAGCGTTTCTATTGACTATTCTTCTTATCTTTCTTAGTTACTGCACAGTGTCAAAACAGACAACCCAATATTGCCCATATATTAAGCCTTTCTTACCGTACTTGCCAAGGTATCACATCCTCTCCTTTATCACAAGCACTCCATTGCTTTTTCCTCTGAACAGGCATCAGGTTTCCAAGTAATTAAAATGTACAGTATTATTTTGCATAGGTTTTTCAGCCATGGGCCAAACTGTTGAGTTTCTCTTCTTCTTAGGTCTCTTTTGAAAGCTGTGTGCCGGGTATCTGGAAGCAGCTCCAGCTCCCATCTGATGCTTATTCCTCCTCTTAATGTGTTTGTTTACACCCCCTTTGTCCTTGGTATTGTGTGCTTTGTTATCCTCCATCATTACGCGTCTTCTCCAACTTTATTAATTTCTCCTTTTTCGGTCTCCTCTTTATACCCTCGCTTCTGTTTGTAAAACAGACATCGGGATTTCAGAATTTTCAGCAAAAGAGAGAAGGTAGTGGGAGGCTCTCTCAATTAAGGACCATAATAAGGTTTCAAAGGATGCAGGATGTATATTACAACTCAAAAATTGGCCCGCTGTCATACTATGAGATCACAGTCTTCCTTCTACACAACTACTGTTGTGGTTGTTGCACAGAAAGTAGAGAAGTGTGTTGAGCAAATGCCAGGTTGTTTTGTCCCTGGCACCCTGGGACTTTTCCCAGTGTGGCACACTTTTGCTGACAGTCACGAAGAGGAGAAATGTGTGGGCCTTCTGATTTGCATTGATTAATGGCCCTACGGCAGAAGGGCAGCGGATCTAATGCTTCCACCGGCAAAGTATGCTGAAGCTCTGCCGCCCGAAACCTAGCAATTCCACCACCTTCATAGAAGGTGGGCGAATGCAAGTTTGATGGCGCATGAGCCTTGCTGATATAGAACAAAGCTTCCACTGCCAAACTCCGAATGAGGCTCACAGTGATCAGACTCTGGCAAGGCATATGCAAGTCTGTGACTTCTTTCAATGTACATAGATGACCACTGGGTGGGCAGCCAGCTCTTCATTTGGAGGATGGTAGTCCGTATGGGTGGCAGAGGTAATGTTCCCCAATATCCTAACAGACTTTACTCTGTCCTCCAAGCATTAATACCAGACCAGGGATGCATTTTGGGGAATCTTGAGGTTTACTTGTGCCCTCAGCTTCGAAAGAAACAACAACTTTTCTTACAGCATGGATAACACCTTATTGATGATTACCACTACCTCCTCCGGCATCTTCTTCACTACTCTCTTCATTTTCAAACACACACCCAACTTTACTTTTCTTGCCTTTACCAGATTTCTTACTATCCGTGCACATTCTGGCGAGGTGACGCAGCGTCCAGCACTTTTTGCAATCTTTACCAGTAGCAGGATCAAATTTCATTAATGCATCTTGTCCAGAAACACACAGCTCCCTTGTATTCTTCCCCCACCCCACCATTCTTTACTCAAACTGAAATCCACATCATTGGATAACACAGAAGACCTAGTTCCACATCTGTTACTATTAACTATTTTCATCCAAACTTCAGATTGTTCAGTAGCCTTAGATGTAGTAATGCTGTCATTCAAACTGGGATCAACCGAATGCACATTTGTTCTTGGATTTTCGTATTCCTCATGTTAACAATAAATTGATCATGGATCATCTCTCCAGCCATGATGCCAATATTTCAAGACATTGATACATTTCTAAGAGTTGTTACAAACTTGGTGCCTGGAATAAAATTCAAATCTATCTATTGCAATGCTGACAATAGGTTTAAATATCTTCTCTAGGCTGTCAAGGACTTCATCAAATTCACTGTAAACACTTTGTGCTTCTTGGGGTCTTACTTGGGACAATATCCTAAAGACCCCTTATCCTTTTGACCTCTCCATTATGTTGGAGAAATTTAGGTGATGGTGCAACCTATATGGTTGTAATAGACCTTACACTTCAATGTGATTTTTTTTTACACAATAATCTTCCCACTTCAGTAAATACGATGTCACATTTGACTAGTAGTTGAGCAGTGTTTTTTTCTCAGAAATGGTTAAAGCAGTTAGCACCGCTACGTTATTGCCAAGGTGCTAAGGCAATAACTAAATAAGCAAGCTAAGCATCAATGAACAGTGCCACAGTGAACAAACCTGCAACTCATACATGTAGTTTCTGCGAGGCACAATAAGGAAATGAACAGTGCTTCGAGTCATTTGTTTTTCCTGTTCAATAGACCAAGAGGGATCATTCGCAAAAAAGTTCAACCACCCTTGTTGTGGAGAACCTGTTCTGAAGAGAGCTGCTGTTTCTTTGTGGCAAAAACCCACCTTCAGAATGACAGTGAAGCGATGACAGAAAAAACCCACCTTCAGGGTCAAACAACTTTGCATTCTGTTACCTTAAAGGAAATACCCCTGCCTCAGCAAATCGAAGCCACGCTCCACTTATCCACCCATCACATGAAACAGTGATATGTGACAGGGTGAAGCGGAATAAAGCCTGCAGCACAGGATCTAATGGAACTAATGTCACCTGTGCCAAATAGCATTAGGAGATAGTCTGACTCTTGTTGCTAATCACATTTGTAAGAATAACAAAAGGTCCTGCAGGAGGACTGATCATTTTATTTGCACATTGCTGAACCTGGTGTAACAGTTAGAGATTTCAAATAGGGCCAATCACATGGTCGCATATAAACAAGAAACAGCGTGAGCTACAACCTCGCGCAAGTCTCCATGCAGTCCCATTATCAAGATGCAAGAGTTACCTGCACATGCTCTAGTGTGGATTGGTTGCTAACTTTGTGTGTAAGGTTAAATCTGGAGTATCAATCAGACGGCCTGCCTAGGATAGACGAATAAAGGGGATATCACCAGTGAACTTGTATCCCGTATACCTTGAGGCAGTGATGTCACAATATTCTTGTTTATTCTTTATTTCTGCTTGCTGTAATTAAGGGATTTACATCTCATACTATTTTTTTTTGTATTCAATATAATTATAATAATAATCTTATTTTTCCTCTGGGAAAACTCTAGGAAAATTTCCATTTTGGAATATCTTGTGTGAACTATAAAGGTAGATATGTGCTGCATTGCATGGTTATTTGTGGGACTTTTGAAACAGTGGAAAATATATTGGAGCTGGTATTTCATGAATCAATAATTTCATGATTTACATGAAAAAAATACAAAACATCACTCAACCCTTCTTAAAAGCCTTGCATATTTCCTATTGGTCATTGACATTCATTCCATTAATCTCAAACAACAACTTGGTGTTATCTCTGTAATCTTTATGTATTTAGGAGTATATTTATGAAAAAATCATTCAGTTACCTTGCTGCGCTGCACTGCGTGATAGTGAAAGGGCAGGAATGAGCCATATTGAACATTATACAATGCATTCCTATTGTTTCCCTGCACTTGTGCAAGTATGCCTGCATTCCTGCATGCGCCTTACTGCACAAAACAATCCTGAGAGGCGTTTCCATGGCTGACTCATATAAAGAAAGAATAGAAAGAGGAAGTAGCTAGGAGAAATAAAGATATTTTTCCTCGTTACACCTCAGCCAGGGAGGTGGAGCATTTTGACGCATTCCCACATCTACCAGTAATGGTCTATCTGGGAATTCACCAATATCCTTGGGTGGGACACCCACATTCACCCATGGAATGCGTTCCTGGGGTACAGTAACTTAAGAGTTGCATCGCTCTTGCACTCCATTGTGTGGTGCAAGGGTGACACAAGTCTCTTATAAATTTGGCCCTCATTTCTGGTATTTATATAGCAGGCCTAGTCATTAGTGCACCTGGGCACTTTACATGGAAATAAAAAATCTGAACATTAAGGGCCTGATTTAGAATTTGGTGCATGAGTTACTCCATCACAACAATACCAGGTATCCACTCCACCGAAATCTAAATCCCATTATAGCCTAGAGGACTTAGATTTTGGTGAACGGTATATCCGACACCATTATGAGGGGGTAAACCCGTCCGCCAAGTTCTAAATCAGGCTATAAGTAACAGAAGACTGCAGGTTCCAAAGGAACTACTGGGACTCAGGGATGCTGTTGAAGGTGGAGCTTGCCGAATTATATTTTGAACTTTTTGTGACAGGTAAGGTAAGAGTGTATCGTATGACTTCCAAAATTTGGTTCCAGTGTTTTGGCACTAGGCACGAGAAGGCTTGTCTGACAGTTTGGGGTTTTTATGATGCGTAAATCTTCAGGATTAGTCTCTAGCTCCCTCTTAGATCTCCAGATATGTGCATTGTATCTGTAATGTACGAAACAAGCCCTTGTGAATAACTTTGTGTATTACATGGATGATTTTGTAGGTGATGTTGGCTTCTAATGAGAGCTAGTGGAGTTTAAGAATTGGCATAACACAGCCCAGTTTGCTGGTGTTTGTTGCCAACTAAGCAGTGGTGTGCAGGGTGGCTTTGAGAAATACATAATTTATAACTCATCTATTGTGATATGCTCCATGGTCCAGCACTCTCTCCCTGTTGAGTAATACCCATAATCCTAAGAAAGAGGGAGAGTTGGCCAATAGTTGAGGTGTGGGCCTACTATACCTCAGTGTCAATGACTTGCAAAAAAGGATTAAGCGATATAGGTTCCTTTCATGGTTCTTTACTTTTTTTTTTTATTGACAGTGAGTATTTCCATAATTCTCCTGTGTAAATTGTTCCACAATAGTACAGCTGCAATAGCAGCCAACACCTGTTTCTCCCCCCTGAATGTCTTGACAGCCTGAGGCTTTCTCAAGGATGCAAAGAGAAATGTCATAGCTTGAGCCGGTGGTACGCCATATTGGGGCTCACGGTTACAAAGAGGCACATTGCAATTCATTGGCTTAGTCCCCGCCCCAATGACTGTAGACTGGAAAAAGGATTTAATTGAATGGGCTGGAGCAGACGGGGCACAATGAGGAGAACGTGTAGAGATGCAATGGCAGCAGACGCCCTATTGGCTTGGGGGACAATTACCCAGGCTATATCAGAGCTCTCAGAAACAAACAATTCTGATGTTGGAAATGACAGGCGTGAGCCAAAAAATGCTCCGCTGATGGATGGGATGATTGTATCTTACCTTGGTTGACACACCTTAGACATTTTCTGTACAATGCTTGTTTCTTACAGTGTGTATTTATCTTGTGATGATACTGCAATTCCACTCATAGAAATATATCCAATGCTCTTCCCTTGATGTGAGAAAATCCTTATAATTTTTTTTGTTTAACGCCAGAGTTTTTCCTGCTACACCTTAACCTAGATTATTGATATCCTGATACCGGTCTCTGATGAGGATCCGTGTTAATCGGTTGAAGATGAATATGTGATGCTATTACAATGTACTGTGTTGTATACTCTCAAAGGCTAATTGTTAGAACTTGGGTCTTTGGTTGGCAGTCAGGTTACCCCCTGACCAAGCAAGGATCCTCACTCTAGTCAGGGCAAAGAATAAACACACCTGGTTAACCCCCACTCATTTCCTTGGTAACTTGGCATGAGCAGGCAGGCTTAACTCAGCAATTTGTAAAGTATTTGTACCAACACACACAGTAATACAGTGAAAACACTACAAAATGGACACCACGCCAGTTTAGAAACATAGGAACTATTTATCTAAATCAAACAAGACCAATATGACAAAAATCCAACATGCACAAGTTAATATATGAATTTTCAAAAGAATAGGAGTCTTACTCCATAGAAAACAATGGAAACAATGATTTTGCACAAAGTACCTGGTTAATGTCAAAAATAGAGCTGTACGGGTGAGTATGCATTGGAAAAGGCAGTGATAAGTTGATTCCTTCCTCGCAAGGGAGGCCGTGCATCCTTTCTTCTCCGGTCAGGTTGGCAATGCGTCATTTTTCTCCCTCACAAGAGAGTGATGTATCGACTCCGGACGGGGCACCTCGGATCTGCACAGAATCGGGTTGACTTTGACGACCAGAGATGATGCATGGAAAATCCAGTTGCACGGTGTTAGAAAACCACGCTGTGTGGGGTTTGCTTATTATCAGCAGCTGCAAGCGGGTGTTTTGCATCGTTTCTCCTCCACCAATGGCTTCCCATACAGAAGAGATGCCAATTCAAGCTGATGATCCACACCTACAAAGCACTGTACAGCCAAGGACCAGCCTACATGAACCATCGCCTGAGCTTCCAACACACTACTAGACAAGTACGTTCTGCCTCCCTCTGACTCACCTGCCAGCCACCCCATCACCCCCTGAAGCAAACAGCCGAGGACCCTCCTTCTACTTTTCTGCAAAATCCTGAAACAACCTCCCTCTGCAGTTACAATTCTCCATCTCTCTAGTGGAATTCTGGAGAACACTCAAGACCTGGCTGTTCGACTGAGTTACCTGAACCATTATGAACCCCAAGCGCCTGGATACCCTCTGGTGATTAGTTGCGTTATATACATCCACCTGATTGATTACTCTGGTGCAATTAAAATTACTCCCAGGCTTGGTGAAAACCCAATATTAAGTTCACTGATGTTGACCTCAAAACCTCAGAACCACAAGAACTATTGAAACTGTGAGCGTTGGGGGTGCATCAACTTTGCCACCTTTGTTTCACCGGTCACAAGGGCACACTGGCAGATAAAGTACATTACAAAATCGATACCTGCTTTTTTCTGAGGAGTAGAATAGCCTATGTCACCCTATCCATCTTTATTGATGGTCACTGATGTAGTGCTGGCAGTGTACACCAAGTATGCATTACAGGCTACATTGGATCACACACTGGCGGGTGGTGAATAATGTGAAGGTCACAAAACTCGGTGGCGGGTGTGGTAATCTCATCTTTTTCGGTACTGGCCTGTACCCACCCGTAGTGCCGCACCTCATGAACGTTCAGAGTGTGTCTACAGATGTGCCACTGAAGACAAAAAAGCCATATGCTTCTGTGGCTCATGCGCTGATCTTCTCTGCTGCTCATTTGAGCATCCGTAATCCAACCCATAACATTAGTCGTGGTGTCTTCAGCCACATACTTTTACGGTGTTTCTTGCATGGATGTATTAGCGCCTAGTGCGTTTTTGCCCACATTGTGCACACCTGGCTAAATGTATTAAAGGCACAGTGCTTCTTCTGCTGGCCACGGAGTATAAACGACTGCAAAGTCAGAAACATAGAGGGTTGGGATAGGTTTCATATGATGCACAGGTGTTGTTCGTTATTTTCTTCTGTGTGGTGTGGCGTCTATATACTCTCCTTGTCGTAGCATTGGAGCGCCTGGAATTGCTTGAAGGTGTAGTTGGAGTTTAATACTGTACGTTCAGGGTCCCCATCTCCTCAGGAGTGTTTTTCTGTGACCTTCATTCATACATATCAGCTGCTGATTCAGTGGAAAAACGCTGGCACATCTTAGAACAAATGGGGGTACAATTTAAATGTCTGAACTGTGCGCTGCACTTTAGCAATGAACTTGCTTGAGAGAACATATTCTGTGCATTGTGTGCATGTCTTAAGCAACAAACAAAGTAGTAGAAGGAAAGCCTTGGGCCTACTGAGGCCTCTTCAGTGAGGTCTAGCTTGGTTCCTGTGGCACAGTGACCATGAGAATACATCTGGCATCTACTGCAAAAAAACAGTGATGGAAGGAATGTTTGAATTAATCTCAGCCACTGGCGATTGCTCAGATCACATTCCAATCCATCATTTTTCACCTACTATGCCCCCTAGACAGAGACCTGCCATTTGCAAGTCAGTATAGATATGAGGCACCCACTTGCCTCTTTGCATTGTATCTCCATGTGTTGCATGTCCTTCAGAACTGGAATATAATATTTCTTTGTGTGTATTGGTACAGCTGTGTATGCTTAACACACACGAGCTCTCAGGTGATGCTGAGAGCAGGCAACACAACCATGTTTTCTAACCTCTAGTAATTAGGTGGTTATTAATTGCCAAAATATCTATGGGTGACATACATGCAGTTTAAGATACAGCAATGGTGAATTCTACACTTACCATCAGGCGATCTGCAGCGGGTCTAACGCAGGTAATTCTTGAACAGCCACTGAAGCAAGTGTGGACCCTACAAGTGTGTTAGCTGGTGTTAAGTGGGCAACCTGACAGGGTCCTCGGCTATGCCTCTTGAGGTCTGTGTTTTGCCTGATATATTCTCCCACGTTAAGTTAGCATACGTCATGCCATCATTTTTAGCTTCTTCATTGATGCAATAGGTGATGTAATCTAGAGTTATTTCATCCTAGAGGTAGAAGCAAACGGCTGTCGTCTTGTTTCTGGGACCATGATGACAGTTTTCCAAATAGTTTGTCGTGATCCCTCATGACCTTCACCAGTAGGCTGGATTCCTCCCTCAATGAACTTTTTTTCTACCCTGCTGCCTTCTTGCTGTGTGGTCGGACATCAACACGCTTTTAAAACTTTTTCATACCACTCTGCGGCACTCCTGTTCCCTATCTGCAGTATTTGCAAGTGTCTCTGAGAGCCTTGATGTAATCGCCGCGGCTGTAACAGCTTTCACAGTTATCAACCATTTTGCAAACACACATTGGAAAACCACAGTTCGTAACGTTACAATTTTACTCTTGTTTCTTTATATCGCTCCCAATCGTGCTTTCTTTTTGGCGAATGGTTTTCACAGTTACATTCCATTCATTGGCCGTGTATGTGGCCAGAGGTCAAACTTCCGGATTCACCCTAATAAAAATCCCTATACTTTTAATGCATTTGTAATCACACACATTGAAAAAAAAGCAGATGCTTGTGAGAGGTACACAATAAGTACTTAATCCATCGTCATGTCTTGAGTGATGTCTGTTCTGTGTTTTTTTAAGTGGGCGGTGCACATCTTAAAAAGCGCAGTATTGTGAAACGTAGAAATATATATACCCATGTCTAGGTGCCAAGTTTTGCACTTTACACAGAGGTCACGTGTGAGTCATGCTCGAGTCTCTTGTGGCGAAGGGCTGTCAGTCACCTTGGTCTGAGTAAGCAGGAAGTCATTCCTCTGAGGAGCCAGAGAGTCGGGCATCATGGAGGGGTCCTGTTACAGGCAAGGAATCTGCTTGTTTTCCCTGAGGCCAGGGTTGTTGGTGCTGAGTAAGCTGACTAACACTGAGATACCTGTCTGCGTGTATCTGGATTAAAACAGACGACGCAGATTAGCTTTAATGAAATCAGATCAGATGTCTGTAAGGGGAATATAGGTGAACTCATCACATGCTGTGCTTCCACGTCACAGGCTCTACAATGCCTGTTGTTTGTTTCACCACTCATCAGTAATTAATTTGCGCCAGTGGTTTGCAGATGGTGGGCATCAACAGTCATTTTGGGGGGGTTAGGAATTTATTTTTCACCAATCGACCCAGAGATTGAAAGAGAAACAGGCAGAAAGGGTAGAACTAAGGAGAAATAAAGTGAGCGGTAAAACGTGAAAAAGAGAGAAAGGCATGATAAAGAGCCTGCAGAAGTGAGATAAAGAGAGAGGGAATTGTAGGGAGGTGGAAGAGCAAGAAAGAGGCATGGAGTGAAATGAAGACTATGTGGTCTTGATAATCAGCAACCCTTATATTTGACAGTACCAGCGATGTGCTCCTAAGAAAAGCGTTGAACTCTTCTATTATTGTTTGCACGTTGAGCACTGCCACTCACTTTCAATCCCTTTTATCTGTTTTACGGGTGGCAGAGACTTTCACCTCTTTTCCTCATCCTGTGGTATCCCTTTCTCATAGACCCATGTTGTGCCATTTTCGATGCCATTTTTATTAGTTCTCGCCTATCAGACAGTACAGACTGCCAGACTGCAAAGACCTACCAAGAACTTGCAGCTGGCCTACGGCCTGCCCATTGCTAGCCGTTGTTTTACTTTATTGTTACTCTCATTTGCTTGCTTCATGTACTATGGCTTGCCTTCCTCTTATTATCTTTATATCTCCCTGGAGCTTAATCTCTTTACCATCCTTTTGAATGGCAGACTTTTATCCTTCCAATGATCATTTGTAGAGGGCTACTTTATAGGTCGAGCGCGCAAGCACTTTTGACCTGTTGTGATCTATTCTGTGGGCTTTAGCCACACCCATCACTTTCATTCGTTTGTGGGTTTGCCTTTTAAAATTCCCTTGATTTCATTTGTCAAAGACATGCATACGTCATGCCTTTTCTGGTGATTAACCCTCCTACACTGGCCAAGTACTGTAATGTCACGATTTGCATGCGCATCTGCTGACTTTGGGATCCATTTTTTTCAGTTCCTCTCCGCACCGTTAACTTGTATCTACATGGGTGCCACACTTCATGTTTCAGCACGACAGCTACTTTATTGTTTACTTGTCTAACAGCAAGATGTTTTCAGTCACTGTGAGTGTCATCTTTTGTTTAAGGCTGTAATACATGCCTAACCTGTATGTACACCGGCATGACACCTACTTTCTTGTTTATTTATTTTTAAGTCCAGATTTCATTTATATGCTGTTCTTTTTAAACTTCCTAAAACCTAATTAACCCCTTGCCTTAATTAGAATTTTACTTTTCTGCACATTTTGTTCCCTATGTTTGAAGTTGTGGACTCCTTCTCAGTGCAGGTGTCTTGTGAAGTCTGGCTCCAACTCATTAAATCCAATGAATGCTTTGGAGCAGAGCTGCACGTTTGGGATGAGGTTTATTTAGCTCCTTCTCCCTATCCCATATCCCACGCCGCAGAGGGATTAAGTGTGCATTGTTTATGTTGTGGAAGGTCACGTGAACTCTCCCTGCAACACCGCACCCCCTAAACACACGTGCACATCTCCCAGATGGTTGCGTCTTTGCCACAGTCTGGCACTCACTTTTGTGCATTCCTTGCCCCTCCCTCCAGAAATAATTTGAGAACTCAGACCATGCTTACCTATACCATTCCTCTTCTGTTCCTAATTTCAGTTTCCATATGCCTGCACATCACCCATTTGAAAACCACAAAGGGTATACTTATACTGGGCAGTAACCTGACACGTCAGTGATCGGTTGATGTGTGCCAGGCACTCTTTGGGGCATTTTTTGCCTCCTTGTGGCTTACTCGATACAATAGTTCCATAATATCTGTTGATAACATTTGAGTTTTCAATTTAACCCTGAATGTTAATCTTGAAGTAGAGAAGAGGCTGTTAGTTTCTCCTTTTTTGTGTGTGGCTTGAGGACGCAGTTACGTTATTTACTGATTGTTGATAATTCATTAAAACATGCACAAGGTGCATGGGTTCTGTCCCAAGGAACTTTTCTCTCACCCCATGCTATACGCTGTTTGTTGTGTCCTCCTACCGCCTATGGAGTGCTTACATTGCAGTGCACAAGGAACTGTCCTGCTGTTCCTACCCTATGATTCTTCTTCATACACCTATCAGAGCATTTCATTATCTAACCAGACTAGACTGTTGATGATTAGACATGCTGACTCATACTTTTTTTATGTATCGTGATCATTGTTCTTCCTCTGAGGTTCTGTATTGTTCTTTCCTCTGTTGTACTAGGAACATATATTCTTTATTTTAAACTATCTTTGAATGTCAGTCTTTAAATGAGCATGTCTGAGCTGTTTTGTTTGTGAATATCATGGCCACTGCTGTCACAATGTTTGCATGATTCTTCACTCCCACTATGATTCTGATGCTCTGTAAGAGCTCTGATGCACCTAGTACTGGGTATAGTTTGTACTGTGTCAAACTCCTGTAAGTGTCAGCGTTATATCATGATGGTAAATATTTGAAGCCCTTAGAGGGGCACAGGAAAAAGTTGGGAATCTGCAAAGATCAGTGCAAGGAAGGTATATACAAGGGTTGGCTTTTCATGACGTGATGCATTATTGTATCTTTTCTACTGTTGCCACCTTACATTATATTCACTTTGTAATTTGCCCAGTACACATTCTTAGCATCAGGTATATTAACCGTCTGCACTACCTTATGATGGCTCCAAGGTTCCACTAGACAAAAGTATGTTTTCTCTCCAGAAAGAAAATTAATCACCAAAGTTATTTTGACATTTTTACATTAGATGCACTATAAACAGAAAAACGTCACAAATGGGAAAAACAGCTGTAACAGTGAGTTAAAGGGGCCGGAAGTGGCTGGGCATGGAATTTATAGGCCCGAAATAGCTTTAAAATTAATTTTGCCTCAGTATTCAGTGCTTCAACATTTATATGCAGCAGCCATGTTACTGCATAGCGCTTTCAAACTAATTTCTGCTTTGAAGATGTTTGTTTTTTTAGGCCTCCAGGAATAATGAGTTGTTTGAGTACAATATTACAACTTTACTGAACTCCTTAATAAATACCTTTGAACTTGTGCACTGCAGCCACTTTCAAACCTTGTGCAGGCAGCCAACCCTAGCTCATGAGCTGTAGTTATAGTCCGTGATGAAAACAGTAAGGTAAAGTGCTGAAATCCTAGCTTTGCCATATTTTTACTGTGATACACTACTATTCAAAAGGGCATTCCAACTGTAATATCATAAAGTTGGAAGCCCGCCCTTGAAGTAGTATTCAGAGAGTTGTCCGGCTCACTAGTTCAAAATGTGATTCACTCATTTAGTTTATGTTTCTGCTTTGCATTCTGGGACTTGTTTCATTTTTATAACATCATACAAGCTGGAAACCAGCCCTTGGAGTAGTATTTGTAGAAATGTCTAGCTCCCTAGTTCGATGCATCATTTGCTCATTTAGTTTATGTTTCTGCTTTGCATTGTGGGACTTGTAGTTTTATTTTTATAACGTGATACAAGTTGCGAATACAAAGCAGAAACCTGACTAGATAAACTACACACATTTGAGTCTGTGAAACTTGAGCTGTGTGTGCGTGTATTTATAAACCTAATCTTGAGGAGAGCTTATAGTTGATTATGCCGTACAATGGTCATTATTTTATAAATAATTTTACAGTTCAAGACTGAATGAGGATCATTAAAATCATGTGAGATGGATCTCCTCAAGCATGTGAAAAAATCATGGACCTAGACTGCAGTAAAGGGACAGTGACCCAGTAAGCATGCATTCTTAGAGTACAATTATTTATTTGCTGGCAATGTCGCCTGTACCAACTGCCAAGTAAATATGTTTGCACCTGGGTGTAGTTTGTGTTTTAAGAGCCTTGTTTAAAAAATATTCCAGCAGGCCAATTAGCCCTTTAGTTATATGCAGAATTATGGAAGAATGCTGGAATCATGTGACAGAAAGGACAAAAATCTGCAGCAATTAATGTGGCAAAAAAGTCCAGTTATGCATTTACAATGCCAATAGCTCTAACTCAAGTAAATGCAAGACATATTGCATTGCAAATGCTTGTTTCTTTTATTTTTGCTGACGCTCTCCATTTGAGTTTATTTGTTTTTCAGCCCTCTCCCCATGTGCATCTCCCCTGCTAAACATCCTCCCCCTGCGCTCTGTGTTGCTCCCATTTTTTTTGTTCCTTGCTTTCCCTCATATAATTCCACACCTGTCAAACTTCCTTCCCTGCGCTTCGTGTTGCTTTCTCCCACATGTGCTTCTCGACCATCCTTGTTTTGCTCTCTCCCTCGTGGCCTGCTTTTGTCCCCTTCCCTCATCTGGCTTAATTTTTATTTTTATCCCCCCACCGGGTCCTTATTGCTTTCCCAACCGATCGCTCCTCCATTACCCCTCAACCTCTGTAGTCTTTATTTCTTATATTTTATTTCTTAATTATTTTGAAAATTCTGGCTGCCCTTACGCCTTAAAAAGTACTTTCACACTAGATGCATTTAATTACTTTTTATTTACCTTCCATCTCATCTCAGTAATTTAAAAGAAAATGGTGGCCACATAATTTCATAGGCTTACATTTGTGTGGAGGCACCAGCACGTACCTACGAAATGACTTGCATCTGCCTCATCATCACACTTGTGTTTTTTATTTTGTCCATTGTTGCACAGCATCAGCAATCTGGATTTGCAAAGCTAAGAAGTCCAAAACGTGAGATCTATTGGCTTTGCCAATGCTCATTCCATCCTGCTGTGCTTTCACTCTGCTGATGTTTAGTCCTTCCTATGTCATGCTTCTGCATTGTATCTCCTCTTCTTTTCACTCACCTTCATTTTTACCTCTTCTCTTCAGGAATGTTGGTTCAACAAAATGCAAGTGTTTTCCGAAGTGATATCACATACATATCCTTTGACCCCCCCCCCGGTGACCTATTGGGGTTCACCCTTTTCCCTGCTCTTTGTCCCTTTGCTGATTTGGGTCAACTAAAGTAGGGGCAAGCTAAATTTAGTAAAAAGGGCTCTGCAATGCCTATTTAGTTTTTGGTCCTGTTGCTGCCTTTATAACACATGACACCAGGGGTTGCAGAGGTAGTACTAGGGCTGCAAAAGGGGCAGTTGCGGCTCACAGGAGTGACAGGGGTGGGAGGTGCGTGGGGGGGCAAGAAGTGAGGGGGAGATTAATAAAATGAAAAAATAAATATAAAAAACGTACCTCCGGGCTGCGTAGCCGATCCTCCGTCTTATCCTCAGCAGGCAGGCACATGCTTCCAGCCTGCCCTGCGCTCAATCCTGGCACTGCACAAAGCAGCGTTAGGATTAGCTGGGAGCACCCAGCCAGGGCGCTCCAAGGCAGGCTGGGAGCCTGTGCCTGCGTTCTCCAGCTTGGCAACACAGCGCAGGGCTGGAGAGAGCACATTGCGCATGGGTGTTTGGCCGGCCCAAGAAAGCTGGCAAAACACACATGTTCGCTGAGCATAGCACTGCTTGTCACCCCCAATGCCCCTCCCCTTTTAACAATGAAAGGATAATAAGCATAGTTTAGTATCCTTTCGTTGTGAAAGGTTTGCAGCTTCTGCTGCTGACAGGGGGGCAAAGGACCACTGGTCAGGGGTAGCAGTTGCTACTCACCGCTGCCCCTAAATAATGTATATGCTTTACTTACACCATTACTACCTGTTCCTCTCTTAATGCCCCACTCTGTAAGCCCTCTTCATCAATGTGTATTACAATGTGGTACAGTGGTATGACAGCTGTGCATTCACCAAAGATGAGAGGAACATACTGAGGGCAGCAGAGATTCACTAAAAGGCTGTGAGAGCTGTGGTTCAGTCAGTCACATGAAATGGAATGCCTGACGTACTTGGCTCTGCATAGGGCGGTCTAGGAGTTCTGGTGGAGTCCTGCATCTAAGATTGAAGAGGAAGTTGTTCTCCTAATCATGATAAATGATTTCAGGAAGGTTCGAGTCAAGTCTATTTCTTACATAAAGGTCAGAGCGTGGGGCAAACGCCTTTTTATAAGGGAACATTCTAACTGTTTGGAAATAATAATTTTATTAGTAAACACCGTTTTAATTGTAAGATTTTAAGTCTATAATAGTTCCCAAAGCTACTTCATCTTTAGAAGCAAATATGGAATGCTATATTAAAAATTATAAAAGTGCAGGAAATATGTTACTAACTAACGGTAGTAAAAGAAATAGATTTATAGTAATTAGCTACTATTCAGAGATTTTGGTACAAAAATTTCAAAGAAGCATTTGTGTATAGGTTCCATTATTGTCACAGCTGGCTCTGGTAGACAAAGGCTCTGAATATGCATTGCCCTGGTCCTTGAGGTATGACTCACCTGTGAGTTTGTATGTACAAGGTGTCTTTAGGTGAGGCAGGGGCGACGCAAGAAAAGTAGCACATCAGGACTGATGCACTATTTTCTTGTAAATATGCTCCATTGTGCAATGCAGAGAGAACTGCAATATGTATGCTACAAAGGCATACCCACACCATTATATCACGCTTTATTCTATGCATGCAAAGAGGACGTTTGGTATCTGGCTCTTCTCCACAACATCCGCCCAAGAACATTGCCGTGCAAGGCACCAATATTCTTACTCCCCTCTCTTAAAGAGACTCTAGCAACAGAACAGAAGGTGCATTATACTTTAATCGATGTGTGCTCCTCATTTTGGAACAAGTGTCAAATACACTATTTGAGGATTAAGATGCACTAGAGAAAGTATCTTTTGAGAGATTTTATTTACAAATGTAGGCCCAAATTTAAGAAAAGTGGCACTGCATTGAATGCAGTGCCACTTTTCTTGTGCCCATCAGTGCCCTCCTGAACGCCACCATGGGGCAGATTAAGGACAATAACGTCAACATTTTTCAAGCTATTTTAGTAAATTGCAGGATTAGCACCAAAAATGTTGGCACTAATCCTGCAAGGTACATAGGGGCCCTTTATAAATAAATAATGGTGTGCCCCCTTTTAATGCTCCTCTGTGCAGGTTTTAAAAATAGCCGCTAAAATTCGCGCAGTGGAATCTCAAAGATTCCACTGTGCCATTTCTGTGGTACCCCTCACTGGGGAACACCCCTCTTGCATACATTATGCCTGGCGCAAGGGGTTACAAAGTGGCGCAACGCATGCATTGCGCCACGTTGTAAATCTGGCACAGCAAATTTAGCCTTGTTGAACCACATTAGCGTCATGAAAACATGATACTAATGTGGTGCAGGTGGCGCTAGGCCCTCTTAAATTTGGGCCTTAGAGGGATGAACTCCATAAACTTTAGAGAACGTTATAAAAGGGAACCCATGATATGATGCAACACTTCAGGTCTTTCCTATTCACCCTCAGAATATTTCAGACCGGATGTTAACATAAAATGCAACAGACAATTAAAATGTTTGTACCACGGTATTTGAAGTCCCAGTCTGATTTATTATGTCTCGCCGGACAAGATGGCCCTCATAAACCCTTATATCTCAAGAAATAACACACATTTTGAACACAGTGCCATTAGAAATAATGCTCATGGTTCACATCAAATCAAAATTAACGTTATTTCGGAGGAGACCATAACAGTTTCCATTATAATCTAATAATATACAATATGCAATAAAAAATAGTAAACAGCACATTATAATAAAAAAAGTCACAAATAGCAACATAAGTTGAGATTAAAGCAATATATATTGCAGAAATGTAATATGTTAAGGAAGAGATCGTATAGTGGCAACAAATTGGCAGCAAACGAGTTCCAAAATTTCCCTCAGAAAAGTACTACTTCTAACATAATCATTTGATGGCAGGTCAGTGCTTAATTTGGGCGGTGGTGTCCGGTGCGGAGAGCGGGCACTTCTGCTTCAAGCATTTGCTGCGTCCAAAATACACACATGGGAAAGAAGGAGGAAGGGGAGGAAACGAAAAATTGTCACAAAGGGAGAAAGCAGAAACCTGCAAGAGTGAGCTGAAGGGGCAGGGAGTGGCTACAAATGAATTAAAGAGGCCCGAGATGGCTTCAGGGTTACGCTGCCTCAGTATTCAGTGCTCGCACATTTGATTGCAGCAGCCGCGATTTTCAGAGGAGTGCTTTGGGCATCTTGCACGCTTTTAGTTACAATTTCAAAACTGTGGCAGCTCTTCTTTTTGCCCAAATCAGCCCTAGGAATTTAGTTACCCCCTAGGCATGCAGTGTACAAGGATCCGTTCTCAGAAGCCTCAGATCAACTTAGTGGCCAGTTGTGCCCAAGGGTCTACAAACAGGTGCCAGCAATGTTGGGCGAAACTGGGCATATGCAGGGCATACGAACAGCACATGCAGAACAGACTCAAAATGTTCGCTACAAAAAGGGAACACTGCTGACTCAGACCATTTTGCAGTAAAGACCTCCGGGGAAATGTACCTACCGGGAATTGATGATAAGGTTTCCTGTTTAATGGGACAGTGATCAGGTCCCAATACTTTCTACAACGTACGTTGATTTACAATTTAGGAAATCCCCAGCCAATGTGCCCACGGCTTTATCTTGTCTCCATGCTTGTTAAAAATGGCCAGTAACGTTTTTTTCAATGAACCCTTGGACGGCATACTGGCAGCAGTGGGATGTTGCTAACAGTCACCAAGGCCTAGAGAATATAACAATTATTTTATGGATTGCAACCATGGGATTTTGTTGAATCTATCTTCCCGGATGATACCTTGTAAGGCCACAGCATAGTGGGTCAGCTCAGGGGTAGACCATATTCTTCACCAGAAGAGTAATGGGCCTAAAGAAGCCTTTAGGGCTACCTTTCTAATGCCCATACCCAATAATAATGGGTACAATGGGGTGCTGGGAGGAAGGGAGACCAGTGATCTTAGAAATGTATTCTCAGATCCTTCTAAGACGGAGACATCACAGAACCCCCACAGTTCAGCACCATAAAGTGCAGCACCAAGTGCCTTGGCCACATAGTTCTGCAAGGCAGGGGCTATTGGTTTAGTGAAGGAGGCACAACGTTCTTTTAAAATTACACCAGCAATCTGCCTGTGTTTCAGTAAGACCATATTAATATGTGGGCACCCTGACAGAATAGGCGAAGGTTTGACCTCCAAATAATTAAACGAAAAAAAATACTCTATAGAGCAGTACCCCCTAGAACTAAACTTCCCTTGGGCTTTTTGTGGTGTGTGAATAACTTACATTTTGTTTTGGCTACATTTACTTCCAGGCCACGGTCCTGCCAAAAAGCGCCAAATTTATTGAGAGGTTGCTGCAGGCCACTCAGTGATTTTTTAAATTAAGAGGGCATTTTCAGCAAACAATAATATAGGGATTTTGGTTTTAGACAGGAGCATCCATAGGACATTCGATTAAAAACCCACTAGGCCATTTAATTATAAGGAAAAGAGGGTGGGGGCCAACACTCATTCTTGACTCACCCCTTTCAGCAAAAGTATCTTTTTGGTCAGCTAGCCCTGTGCTCCCATCTGACCTTGGTGAGGTTTTTGTCATGAAGCCTAACTAGTAGGGATAAAATGTCAGTTTGCATACCCATCTCCCTCAAAACCCACCACAACCTCGAGCACGGGACCAGGTCAAAGGCCGATTTTAGATCAACAAAGGTGACAAACAAGTTGCCCCTGCCAATCAAAACGGTCTTCCTATAGATCAGGATGAACCGAAAAACCTGGTCTATTGTTGAGGTTTTAGCCCTGAAACCCACTTGTAGTGAGCTAATAATATAATTCTCTCATACCCAGGCTTGGATCTTGCCTGGAACCATACAGCAAAAAATGTTTTGTATACCATCAATAAGGCAAATAGGCCTGTAGTTAGCTGGTAGGGACATGTCCCCCTTTTTGTGAATTGGGGTGACCTCAGATTCTTGCCACGATTCAAGAACAGGGGTGCCCAACACAATCGGGTTTGATAGGATCCCTCCCTCTTGCAAAGGAAGACAAAGAGTCAATTACATCCTCTTTGGTAAAAGCGGGGGAGGCAAGAAAATTTCACAGATTACTATACAAGAGGGCCCTATCTTTTGTGGGAGCTGTCTCCACATGATATAGAGTAGAGAAGTAGGAACAAAGGCTGAGGACTGGACATGGTTCTGTGGTGCAGATCCCAGGATACTGGCGCTAAGAGCAACCAGCTTCCAGAAGCACTGACAGTCTATCAAAAATGCACACCTCAGCTAGGTTTCACCATCTAGTGTTGCCCCACACCTTCTTGGCATTTAACATTGAGGTTATAATCCTTTCTGGCAGCTGAGGCCAATAAGGGATCTTTTGATGTAATCGCCCTGGCTGGGGAGTGCCTAGACTGCCTACGCTCCTTATTAAACCATCTGTTTTAGGGGGCATCTTCTTTGTGATAGCAGAGGGAGTGACAAAGAGAGCAGTTAAATCCTGAAAAAGAACGTTATGCAACAAACTAAGATCAGGTAGGACACCCTCATTTGTCTTGTGCTCTGCAATTGTGGCCAGAGTCGCCTCCAGAGTATTCCTGATTTGTAGCAGAATTTCTGGGTGTGTGACAACCTGTTGCCATTTAAGGCGGTGCCTATCTCACATGCATATGACATTACCAGTGCCAGTTAAGGTTAGAGGATCAGCTAAAAGCTTGTCAAACAGTGTGTGCAGAGTGAGACACAAGGGATTGTGGTCACTTTCCACTCTATGCCAAACAGCCATATCCTCAACTCGGGGCCACAGTCTTAAATCAACCAAGATGTAATCAATTTGACTCTTACACAAATGCTTTTTTAAAGTATATACCTCCATTGTGCCTTATTTGGTAGGACATTAGTGGCCCTCACACCCAGTTCTATGGTGAGCGCTTTTAGAGATCAGCCTGGCTCCATCTTTTGATTGGGCCTAATTTCAGCTGAGGAATACCCCATGCTTCGTTCTCCTCTACAGTGATTTCAACATCATCCATATGTATGGGCTCAAACGTGGTATTGAAATCCCCAGCAAGGATCAGACAAGAACTTGACCTAAACTTATCTATACAGGCTTTGCGAAGTTGGATGGTCCCTGAGTTTCGGCTGCCAGATGGATATGAGTAGTCCTGGTGAGGGGCCGAGGAATGAACAGGTGTGTCAAGGGTGTCCGAGTTAGAATAGGTCCTATCGGGGCTGGGAGACTCAATGGCCCAGCAGGTGAACACTGCATAGAGGAGGATGGAACATCAAGAGCAGTGGAGGTGCTGTCAAAGTTAGGTAAACTTGCAAGGTTTCACCTACCCTTGGACTTGATGGACTCCCACTTTCCCTCCACTTGTCATTTATTGTCCTCCAGCCCAAATAGTTTTCCAAACCTGTTCCCCAGCAGAGTCTCATCTACACTCTGGGGTTGGCAAAGTGGTAGGGGTTTCTCTTGTCTTCTTGGTTGGAAAGCTAGTTGCCTATAAAAGTAGCCCAGTGGAACAACAATGACTTGCCCCCTATGGGCTGCACCATAATTGGCTAGCCAAAGGACTTTCCCCTGCTACTGAGGGCCTTTGAAAAGTGATAATAACACAATTCCCATGCGAAAGGTTGAACAGAGGCCTTATTCCCCCAACTCTCCTCACAAAAATGATTTCCTCATGCAAATTGTAACTACTACCCACATGCCTGTAAAACCAGTGTGTCACTTTGGTTTTTAATTCAGGAGTAGACTAACCTGGGACAGTGGCTAAAATAGCCATGTAAGGGCAAGAGGCTGGGTGTAAGTTTATCACCAGAAGGGAATCACAGCAGACAGGAGCCCCCACTTCAGGAGTGGAGGGACTAACCTTCTTTAATTTCACCTGTGCGGGACAGGCATTACAATTATGGTTGAGAGGGGAGTCGATCTGCACAACAGAGCTAATATCTTTGTTTCCCCCCCTCGAGTTTGCATCACTGAGACCAGCCTTAGTGGGAGAACCCACTCTGTTTGCATGAGTTTCCGAGTAGAGCCCATAATGTGCCTTACCCTAGAGATGTCAGTTAGAAACGCCCCCACCCTCTTGCAAATTTTATCCAACGCTTTCTCCATGATGGTAAATCAGTTGTGCAAAGGGTGCAATTTGTGCTCAAGAAGCTCACTCAAGGGATCACTAATAGATCCACAAACCGAGCTATCCAGGTTCGAGGGGCTTAATGGCACGGGCAACCAATTAATACTAGTCAGGGAGGGGTTGGTATTTACCATCATTGGCTTAGGGACCCCCTCTCTATGTTTGACTGCTGGGTCAGAGTCAGGGGATGGTGTGCCCGGATGGCACAGGGATAAGAGCCCCCTCTGCTTTTGCCTATGGTCCAGAATACTGCTAATAATTTTCAACTCTTTATATCATGGTGTTGTCTCTTAGGCCTGGGTAATTTTCTTTATTTTTGCAGATCATTGTAGCTGCGGTTCACTGAATTCTGGTTCTGTAAAACAGAAAAAAAAGTCCAAAGTAATGATCAGGAAATAGAATATTTAGTGGATGTTTCAGTAGTTCGTGGCGGTCCATGAACCATGGAAACCATCACGAAATTTCACAAATTTTGTGAGGAGGAACAGTTTTATGAAACCAGCGCCAAATTGGTGTCACATGGGAATTCCTAGAAGGAAGATTTTGTGCATTTCGGTGGAATGTTTCACTCAGGCCAACTGTCAGCAACATCTGGGTGCTGCTCAATATGGCAGTGCTCTACGAGTAATTTCAGGGCTTTACTCGGTATGCTGTGATACAGCTTAATATATCAGGATGCCGCCGCTGTATGTTGCTATAGACTAAATGCCGTTGTGTTTCTAGAACAGTGAAAAGGCTACAAAAATAGGGCTTTTGTGGGAATCTACATGGTCCTACTGTACAGTATGTAGCTATGCCCCTGCTTGAGACTTCTTATCCACCTTGTAGGTTATCTGTAAATCCTGGCCTATTACAGTACGTTGACAAGAACTAAAATTTGACACTTTCCTAATTAGGTTCAGGTTAATTGTTACACATCATTTCATTTACTTTTAACGTACTACTATGCTCATCAGTGTTATAAATGGTGGTGAGTCCTTTACAAAGTCAGGTTAAACTCAGGAAGAAATTCTTAAAGCTTAAAATATTTTTTACAATTAATTTCAACAACATTTTGGTAAGAAACAGTGAAACATAAATATTAATTGGAATATTATCCGTATTGCATTACTCCACTGTATCATCCCACTGGGGGTGAAGTGCCTCTGTTGTGACTATGTGAAAGAAATACAATTGGCTGTTAGTGGATCATGACGCTATTCTAAATGGGCTTATAAATGCTAGATGAACGTTTTTTCTGGACATTGAAAATCAAAAAAATAAACTTGTTAGAAATGGGGTCTTTGGTTGACAGTCAGGTTACCCCCTGTTCAAGCAAGGACCCTCACTCTAGTCAGGGTAAAAGAGAATCACCCTCAGCTAACCCCCTGCTTACCCCCTTGGTAGCTTGGCAGAGCAGTACGCTTAACTTCAGAGTGCTAGGTGTAAAGTATTTGTACCAACACGCACATTTACTTAATGAAAACACTACAAAATGACACAACACCAGTTTAGAAAAATAGGAAATATTTATCTAAACAAAACAAGACCAAAACAACAAAAATCCGACATACACAAGTCAAGTTATGCATTTTTAAAGATTAAACTCAAAAATAGCTCTTAGAAACACAAAATGCTTCCATGAGGTGTTAACACGGCGTCGTGACGGAGTCGTTCCCAACAAGCTGACACCAGCGGCGCCGGACATGGAGTCGCATGGACCCCCAAGTACAGTACCTTTGAAAGCAAGTCGATGCGCGAAGTTGGGGATCGCGGCGTCTGTGTGAAACGTTGAATCTGCGCACTTTGAGCGGCGTCAGTCACGATGTGGTGCGGCAACTTCCACGGAGTCGCAGACTTCAGCGGGGCTGCAGCAGCGTCAGGCCTGAGAAGGTCGTCGCGTTCCAGCGAAGATCACAGAGTCAGTTGCAGGCGGCATCACCGGATTCAGCAGTGGCGTTGGTCCGAAGTCGTCCGAAGACGATTTCCTTGGATTTCCACCAGTTTTCCTTTCAAGGGCCCAGTGACTGAATTGGGCGCCACTTGTCAGAGCAGGAATCTCTCCAGAGACTCCAGGTGCTGGCAGAGAGAAGTCTTTGCTGTCCCTGAGACTTCAAACAACGGGGGCAAGTTCTAAATCAAGCCCTTGGAGATTTCTTCACAACATGGAAGGCACACAAAGTCCAGTCTTTGCCCTCTTACTCTGGGAGAAGCAGCAACTGCAGGATATCTCCACAAAGCACAGTCACAGGCAGGACAGAACTTCTCTTCAGCTCTTCAGCTCTTCTCCAGGCAGAGGTTCCTCTTAATGTCCAGAAGTGATCTAAAGTCTGTGGTTTGGGGTGCCCTTCTTATACCCAATTTCTCCTTTGAAGTAGGCCTACTTACAGGTAAGGTCTCTTTTGAAAGTGGAATCCTGCCTTGCCCAGGCCAGGCCCCAGACACTCACCAGGGGGTTGGAGACTGCATTGTGTGAGGACAGGCACAGCCCTTTCAGGTGTAAGTGACCACTCCTCCCCTCCCTCCTAGCACAGATGGCTCATCAGGAAAAGCAGACTACACCCCAGCTCATTTTGTGTCACTGTCTAGGCATTTTCAAACGCACAATCTTAAAATCAACTTTACTAAAAGATGTATTTTTAAATTGTGAGCTCAGAGACCCCAAACTCCACATGTCCATCCGCTCCCAAAGGGAATCTATAATTTTATCAGATTTATAGGTAGCCCCCATGTTAACCTATGAGAGGGATAGGCCTTGCAATAGTGAAAAACGAATTTAGCAATATTTCACTGTCAGGACATATAAAACACATTACTATGGGCCTGATTCTAACTTTGGAGGACGGTGTTAAACCGTCCCAAAAGTGGCGGATATACCACCTACCGTATTACGAGTCCATTATATCCTATGGAACTCGTAATACGGTAGGTGGTATATCCGCCACTTTTGGGACGGTTTAACACCGTCCTCCAAAGTTAGAATCAGGCCCTATATGTCCTACCTTCACCTTGCACTGCACCATGCCCTTGGGGCTACCTAGGGCCTACCTTAGGAGTGCCTTACATGTAAGAAAAGGGAAGGTTTAGGCCTGGCAAGTGGGTACACTTGCCAAGTCGAATTCACAGTTAAAACTGCACACACAGACACTGCAGTGGCAGGTCTGAGACATGATTACAGAGCTACTTATGTGGGTGGGACAACCAGTGCTGCAGGCGCACTAGTAGCATTTGATTTACAGGCCCTAGCCCTACTAGTGCACTTTAGTAGGGACTTGCTAGTAAATCAAATATGCCAATCATGGATAAACCAATTATATACAATTTTACACAGAGAGCATATGCACTTTAGCACTGGTTAGCAGTGGTAAAGTGCTCAGAGTTCAAAAGCCAACAGCAACAGGTCAGAAAAAATAGGAGGCAGTAGGCAAAAAACTGGGGATGACCCTGCAAAAAGGGCTATTTCCAACAACAGAGATGCAAAAAAATCTATTTACTTTACTTCCTGAGGTCTGAGAAGAATGATGATTCGGATAATCAGAAAAGAGGTGTCCAAAACGATCATTAAAACCATGAAAAGATCAGTTTCCCAAAGTGTCCTCAGCTGCATCAGAGAAGAGAAGCAGCACCCAATGCACCTCCATTAGTCAAACTGATGCTTAACTGTGTTGTAAAACATTTCAGTCTATCAACTAATCGATCCAAGGACGACAAGAATTCAGTTCTGATGCCTGATTACAGTTTATACTGCCGATTTTGAGCGTAATTATAAAAATAATTTAAACGGTGAAAAAAGTGAGGCGTTTCAGTGAGCCACCTTTGTCACGTTTGGAGAGAGACCTAAGACCTTCATCCGTACCGTGCTCATATCACGATTCTTATAAATGTACCTAATGACTTTCTTCGAATGTAGAGAACGCTGAAGGGTACATCGGAAGCCCTGGTGATTATTTACAAAAACTTCAAAACTATCAGGCCTATTAAAAGATTACTCCTCAGAGGTGGAAAAAGTTAACATCAGCTAGCCCTCATTGATAAGACTATTGGTAGCTTAGTCTCCAAATGCTAGCAAGTGCGAGGATTGCAATGTTGTAAAATACGATGCAGAAGACCCATTATTCACTTAATTTGCTGATTGTCTTCTAGAACCGAGCCCCTTCTCTTACTTGCTGGTTACACACAAAAAACAAAATCACGGGTGTTTGAAAACGTCTTCAACTATAATAGTTGTGCCTGAGGTTCAACTCTTCTTACTGGTATTTATTTCTATCTGAAATCCAGTTTTTATGTTTATGATCGTAATGAGTTCAAGTACCAAATCACTAACATAAAGGAGTCTCAAAGATGGCGCAGAGAGCATGCCAAATGTACAAGCTTATGGAGACTGGCACATGGATAAGTGCGTTAACCATGATTTTGTGAACTTGTGGGTAAGAGTCATTGCACTTTCGGGGATTCCTTACAATAGCGTCCTATGAAGGTGAGGGTGTATAATCTCAAGGAATGTTACCGTGTAAGCTCGGAATTAATGAATCAAGTGGTGATAGATGGAGGAGTGAATTTGATAGCGACGATCGAACATCATGTTGAGGTACAGTATGACCCTTGGGCAAAGGAAACCTAAACATTTTTTGACGCCCTTCGGGAGCCTCTTTTTTGTATGTTACCCGTAATGAATATGTTTTTGCCGACTGAGGAATGGATATAATGTGAGGGCAATGCCGATAGAAAACATTTGAATGAGTTAATAGATAACCTTTCCCTCTTTATTGATGGGCACTATGACCAAATGGATCAAGAGATGATGTGTGTCCCAAGAATTGTGATGCTTCTGAGAATAATTAGATTGTTTTTAGGTCCAGCCTAGGGAGCGTTTAAGAGCTGTCTCGACATGTTTTAATCTACATCTGTGGGTTTACAACACGCCCATCTCACGGCCATCACTTTCATTCACTCTTTGGCCTGCCTTTCAAAATTTCCTTGATTTTGTAGTTAAATGCTTTATGTAGTCCCGCCTTGAGGCTGTTTTGTTACTGCCTTTGGGCCTGACCCTGTTATAATGATTGTTGCATGATCAGCCATATAGATTAGTGGGTGCACTACTTTTTTCTTTTGCCTTGCCGCTTCTCTCTGTGTGGTCGTATCTTGTTTCCTCCTCTTCCTTGTTATGTGCATGTCGCTGTTTCTTTGTGGTGTCGGCACAGAAAGGCTGCAAGCTGGGGGGGTTCTTTCTAATTGATTTAATTTTTTTAAAAAAAGGCTCATGTAGAGCAATCTCGATCAGTGGAACACTTTACATGAGGACGTGAAGTTTCATATAGCCCAAACTCGATCGAGGAGCACTTTATATGACTATGTGAAGTTTCATAAAGCGCGAACTCAAACTGAAAAGCGCTTTACATGAGTACCACCTAACAAGTTTAGCAGAAAAAGACACAGAAATCCTCAAAGCAGCTTTCACAGCACAGCAGGAGAGCCAATACTTCAATATTCACTGCACTCAGGAAACTCGCTCCATAACGCTTTGCGAGGCATTTCTTATTGAAAAAATGTTTGCCCACAACTCAGCCTGGGGTGGTCCTATGACAATGGGACCACCACCAAACCATTCAGCATGACACATTCTTTCTGGTTGTTGGGTTGTTGGGACCCCAAAGTAGTGTCCGTTTAAGCTCTCTCATGGCTGGAACAATGCCCTCTAGGGGTTACATATCTGGTTGCACAGCATTAATTTCTGCCATTCTGTTTTCATGTCGTTATGATCTCTAGGGGTTGACTATATGGTTACATGACTATGGCCCTCATTCTGACCTTGGCGGGCGGCGGAGGCCGCCCGCCAAAGTCCCGCCGTCAGGTTACCGTTCCGCGGTCGAAAGACCGCGGCGGTAATTCTGACTTTCCCGCTGGGCTGGCGGGCGGTCGCCTTCCGACCGCCAGCAAGCCCAGCGGGAAAGAGGCTTCCACGATGAAGCCGGCTCGGAATCGAGCCGGCGGAGTGGAAGCTGTGCGACGGGTGCAGTTGCACCCGTCGCGTATTTCACTGTCTGCGCAGCAGACAGTGAAATACATGTAGGGGCCCTCTTACGGGGGCCCCTGCAATGCCCATGCCAGTGGCATGGGCACTGCAGGGGCCCCCCGCGACCCCCCCTACCGCCATCCGGATCTCGGCGGTCCGACCGCCGGGATCTGGATGGCGGTAGGGGGGGTCGGAATCCCCGCGGCGGTGCAGCAAGCTGCGCCGCCGCGGAGGATTCAATGGGGCGGCGGTACACTGGCGGGACCCCGCCAGTGGTGCCGGTCCGACCGCGGCTTTACCGCCGCGGTCGGAATCCCCATTGGAGCACCGCCGGCCTGTCGGCGGTGCTCCCGCGGTCCTCCGCCCTGGCGGTCTAAGACCGCCAGGGTCAGAATGACCACCTATGTTTCTTACAAATGCTATTTTTATTATGGTGTCCTCTAGGGGACGTACTGAGCATTTCAGTCAAGTTACTACAATATTCACTGCACTCGGAAACGTGCCCCATAATGCTTTATGGAGTATTTCTTTCACAAAACATTTTTGCCCATTGTTCACAATGTGGTGGTCCCAGGACAATGGGACTGCCATCAAAACGTTCAGCATGGCACACTCTTTCTGACTAGGTAATTTCTGGGTCCCCACACTAGGTTGAGGGGACCCCAAAATAGTTTCCCCTCCCACCATTCCATGTATTTTAAGCTCTGTCATGACAGGAACTTTTGCTTTACAGCTGGGAGTAGTTTTTTTTATTTTAAGAGCTTTGGTAGTAATAGTGTTGTGGGAGTCCTGTTAGGCCTGAAAATGTGCAAAGCACTACACCCTCTAGGAGCTACATCTATGGTTGCACTGCATTGCTTTCTGCAATTTGTTTCCATGTCATTATGTCCTCTAGGGGCTGACTATATGGTTGCATGACTATGGGGGTCATTCTGACCTTGGCGGACGGCGGAGGCCGTCCGCCAAGGTACCGCCGTCAGAACACCGCACCGCGGTCGAAAGACCGCGGCGGTGATTCTGACATTTGCCCTGGGCTGGCGGGCGGCCGCCAAAAGACCGCCTGCCAGCCCAGGGCAAATCAACCTTCCCACTAGGATGCCGGCTCAGAATTGAGCCGGCGGAGTGGGAAGGTGCGACGGGTGCAGTTGCACCCGTCGCGTATTTCAGTGTCTGCTGGGCAGACACTGAAATACTTTTTGGGGCCCTCTTACGGGGGCCCCTGCCGTGCCCATGCCGTTGGCATGGGCACGGCAGGGGCCCCCAGGGGCCCCGCGGCACCCCCTACCGCCATCCTGTTCATGGCGGGAGAGCCGCCATGAACAGGATGGCGGTAGGGGGTGTCAGAATCCCCATGGCGGCGGAGCGCGCTCCGCCGCCATGGAGGATTCAGACGGGCAGCGGAAAGTCGGCGGTACACCGCCGACTTTCCGTTTCTGGCCGCGGCTGAACCGCCGCGGTCAGAATGCCCAGCGGTGCACCGCCAGCCTGTTGGCGGTGCTACCGCCGACCTCCGCCATGGCGGTAATTACCGCCATGGTCAGAATGACCCCCTATGTTTCTTAAAATTGCTATTTTTATTATGGTGTCCTCTAGGGCCTGTTATACTTATAATCAAGATACTACAATATATTAGCTGCATTCAGAAACTTGCCCAATATTGCTTTGCGGGGCATTCCTTTTTCAAAACATTTTTGCTCATAACTCACATTATGGCAGTCCTAGGACAATGGAACCACCATCAAAATGGTCAGCAAAAAACACTTGTTCTGTCTACGGCATCTGTGGGTCCCCACACTAGGATGGGGGACAAGAAATAATAACCACTCCCATCAGTCAGTGTCTTTTTAAGTTCTCTCATGGTTGGAACTTTTGTTTTACAGCTGGGAGTAGTTTGTGGTTTGAGGGCCTTGTTTGTAATATTATTCTAGTAGACCTAAAAATGTGTAATGTACTACACCCTCTAGGGGCTAAATATATGACTACACTGCATTATATTCTGCCATTGTGTTTTCGTGTGATTATACCCTCTAGGGGCTGATTATATGGTTACATGACCATGTTTCTTACAAACTTTATTTTTATAGTGGTGCCCACAAGGGACTGTTCTAAGCATTGCTGTCAAGATACCACAATATTCACTGCACTCAGACACTTTCCCCATAATGCTTTGTCGGGCATTCCTTTTACAAAACATTTGTGTTCGTAACTCACTGCACGATGTGTTCTTTCTATTTAGGTCATCTCTGGATCTGTGGTTCTAAAAATTCTGGACCCATGTAATTTACTTGGCCACAGCAGTACGATTTTAGTATGAAAAGACTGATAATGACTAGTACACTAAGCATGAGCATTTTCGCTCAATTCCAGCAGCGTTTTCACCTCGAAATCGCCATTTTCGTCCTGCACTCGTGGCTCCCATTTTATACACAGCAGCCATTTTTAAAAGTTGCCCTCACATAGGCTTATAATACAGTCAGATTTAATTCCAAGGATACGTACACCTTGATTGACTTCTCTCTGGCCTGGGCAAGCTGGAACCATTGCCTCAGGCCAAACCTGTTTGGTCAGTCCCTCTCCCAGTGGCCGAATCAGATAGCATCAAGGCACACCAGGCCATAAAACCCTTATTATCGCTCACATACCCTGCCTAATCTTGCTCACACCTGCACCTGCTCTTTTCTTCTTCTTACTTTACGAGGGGGAGGTGCCCGTTTTTATTGGGGGTCCACACTTATCTGATGTAAAATACTAGGCCTTGCCGGGTAATTTATTATGGGTTGGATGACATGAAATATAAGGTTTCATCATGACACTGTTTTTACCTTTGTAGTGAAAACATGTGAATGACCAACCAAAATGTCAAGAATGTTTGCCTGAAGCTTAAAAAACTGTATATAAGGAAACCTGACTTTGCATTGACACACAGTCTCCTGAGAACATACAAATCGTGCTGTTGTACTTCTAGGACACTTGTCAATTGGTTGCAGCCAATAAATTCGATCTTTGACTTCACCTAGAAGACTCTGAGTTTCTGTAGTCTGAATCAGGAAAGTACCCGAGGTCTTTGGGTGTACCATGGCACCGCTGGGTTACCGGATCAGTACCGGTTCTGAAAAACCCAGTAGCTCAGTTGGCGCCCAACGTGGGGCGATACCAGCGGTACCGGTCCAAGCCTGAGGTCCGTGGGGAGCTTCGTGTGAAAATTCTGGAGGAAGGCCGCCACTTCATCGACCCCTGCATGTCGACGTGGTCCGAAAGTCTTTGTTGCGAGGTTCCCCGCTTCCCGACGGCTATGAAGGACTGCTGCCCTGGCTATCGCCCTGATTTGGACCCTTGATTTTTGGTAGAGCGAAACGATAAGACGAGTCTTCTGGTGACGTCATTGATATTTTCAGTTAAGTATAAGTGGAGCGTCTCCCAGTCCTTAGTTGGACACTTGGTTTGGTCCTTAGTTGGACACTTGGTTTGGTCCTTAGTTGGACACTTGGTTTGGTCCTTAGTTGGACATTTGGTTTGGTATCCCTTTGGGATCACTTTGATTTGGAACTTGCAAGTACCAAAGCCGAAGGACTCGTGTATTCACGAGACTATCGTAAACGATAATCCTTTGAAGTTTGAAGCTAGACTAGTGAGCGAAGATGCCTGGTCTTAGCAGACTTGGAAATTTGTTTTGTCTTGGTTGTAAAAGGGACTCCCGGTTGGAGGACTCATGTCCGGTTCCTCCGATTGGAACTCCAACCTATGAACTATATGTGAAGCACGGAGTAGGCCCCATCACGTTTAATAAAGTATGGGTCCGCTATTCTTGGAAATAATTGAGAAAAGTTTTTTTTTTTTTTCTTGTAAATATGACTTACAACTAGGATCTGAAAACGGTTCTGTAAGTAAATTGCGACGGCGCTATTTATGAAAAATGGCTAAAGCGCGCTCTATTGTGTGTACTGAGTGTTTTCTGTTTATATCTGAAATGAGCTCAATGTGTGTTTGTGGGTCTTCTTGATGTTTACAGTTTGTTAAGTAAAATGTTGGTTAATTAATATTAAGTAGAAACTTAGAAAAAATCCAGAAATGAACCATGTGATGTGCTAACATAGCTATATGTTGCTCTTTAATTTATAGAATGAGCAATTGTGCACATATACAAAACTGCCATTAAATGCTTAATAAATTAGAAAACACATTCAATAGATATAAATAGGGCCCCCCCAAAAAAAAAACGAAATTATCTATTTTCAATTCAGCCAGCACTTTCCCAGTTAAACATGGGTGGAATTTTGCATAACCTTCCTTTTAAATGAAAGTGGCGCAAAAATGTGACGCATTTCAAGTTAGGCTTATGCGCTTAGGCTTGTGAGTTAATGTATCCCAAATAATAGGCAAGGGATGCAGCTTGCTTTTATATGTGGAATTATCACCAAAAAAAAGAATAATTGGGTTTTTATTTTTTTTAAAGAAAATTATTAATTATGGAAAAATTATTTAAAAAAATAAGTGCCTTTCAAAATAGTTTTTTAATATTTATAAAGCTTAATACCTATACTATGACCTCCTAACATTAAAATTTAATTTAAGTTATGTTGCACCGCTAAAATGACATTTGTATGTGCAATTTTCCCTTGGCGCAGGAGCAAACAAGCTCATTTCTATAAAGTATAAGTTAATATTTTCAATGGCTGACTCATGGATTGTGTAATAGACATTCTGGTAATGCATATTATGCAAGAAAATTGTAGGATATTGATTTTTTAATGCCTAAAATATCAAAGTAGATTTTGGGCAAAAGCACTGTTTAAACTGCATTTTCTTTCATTCAGAGTACTTTTTAAAGTGTCTCAGGCTTCAGTAAATGCATACATTTAGGTTTGATATATATTTGCAGGTTGTGCCTTCTTATGATTCAATGAGTCAATGTGCCAGTACAAAGGCTTGTTTTAATATCAAGGTTGAAGGTTCTAACTTCAGCTGGGCCTACTGAGACGTTCATTCATTCGAGGTTGATGAAATGTGTACCATTGCATGGGATTGCAACAAGCATTTATTCTAACAACTGGTATGTGTGTTATTAAGGTTTGTGAATTATTCACAGTAAATGTAGTTTAATAATCTGGAAATAGAGATAATTTTTTTTAGCGCCTAAAAAGGAAAAAATATATTTTTTTAAATAGAGTGAATTATTGCAGGTTAGAAGGAAAATAGAAAGGCCTACTGTCTTTGACAGATTCAGAGTGGCAGAAGATAGGAGAGCTACAGAGGCTGGCTCAAGTCATGCTGCTGAGATGCTATCTTTAGTTTTCCCATAAACAATGGAGGAGGCTGTCGTGTTGACACTTGTGACTTTTTAAATTAGGGCCTTGTCTCTGTAAAATGCAGAATGACCCTACGGGCCTCTAAAAGTGGGATTTCTGGTTTCTCCAGAAGAACATCAATACAATTAAAGAACTTAATTCCAAAGGGAAAATATAAAAAAAAAGGGGTTTCTTCGAAAGTCCCAACATCATGTTAAATGCTCTGCAGAACTGATACATTTGTATCTCCGCTCTAAAAAAATAAAATGATGCCTGCTAGTTGCTTTTATTTGACAGAAAACGAAGTGTTGCATTAAGTCTTAGTCAGAAAATAAGATGCAGCCCTTTTCTCAAATTTTGAAGACTACGGCCCTCATTCTGACCTTGGCGGGCGGCGGAGGCCGCCCGCCAAAGTCCCGCCGTCAGATTACCGTTCCGCGGTCGAAAGACCGCGGCGGTAATTCTGACTTTCCCGCTGGGCTGGCGGGCGGTCGCCTTCAGACCGCCCGCCAGCCCAGCGGGAAAGAGGCTTCCACGATGAAGCCGGCTCGGAATCGAGCCTGGCGGAGTGGAAGCTGTGCGACGGGTGCAGTTGCACCCGTCGCGTATTTCACTGTCTGCGCAGCAGACAGTGAAATACATGTAGGGGCCCTCTTACGGGGGCCCCTGCAATGCCCATGCCAGTGGCATGGGCACTGCAGGGGCCCCCAGGGGCCCCGCGACCCCCCCTACCGCCATCCGGATCCCGGCAGTCCGACCGCCGGGATCTGGATGGCGGTAGGGGGGGTCGGAATCCCCGCGGCGGTGCAGCAAGCTGCGCCGCCGCGGAGGATTCAATGGGGCGGCGGTACACTGGCGGGACCCCGCCAGTGGTGCCGGTCCGACCGCGGCTTTACCGCCGCGGTCGGAATCCCCATTGGAGCACCGCCGGCCTGTCGGCGGTGCTCCCGCGGTCCTCCGCCCTGGCGGTCAAAGACCGCCAGGGTCAGAATGACCACCTACATGTCTTAATGAGAACGATTTGCTAATTAAGACTTAGGCGGTCATTCTGACCCTGGCGGTCAAAGACCGCCAGGGCGGAGGACCGCGGGAGCACCGCCGACAGGCCGGCGGTGCTCCAATGGGGATTCCGACCGCGGGGGTAAAGCCGCGGTCGGACCGGCAACACTGGCGGGCTCCCGCCAGTGTACCGCCGCCCCATTGAATCCTCCAAGGCGGCGCTGCTTGCTGTGCCGCCGAGGGGATTCCGACCCCCCCTACCGCCATCCAGATCCCGGCGGTCGGGGGTAGGGGGGGTCGCGGGGCCCCTGGGGGCCCCTGCAGTGCCCATGCCACTGGCATGGGCATTGCAGGGGCCCCCGTAAGAGGGCCCCTAAATGTATTTCACTGTCTGCTGTGCAGACAGTGAAATACGCGACGGGTGCAACTGCACCCGTCGCACAGCTTCCACTCCGCCGGCTCGATTCCGAGCCGGCTTCATCGTGGAAGCCTCTTTCCCGCTGGGCTGGCGGGCGGCCTGAAGGCGACCGCCCGCCAGCCCAGCGGGAAAGTCAGAATTACCGCCGCGGTCTTTCGACGGCGGAACGGTAACCTGACGGCGGGACTTTGGCGGGCGGCCTCCGCCGCCCGCCAAGGTCAGAATGAGGGCCTTATTTTTCACAGTGGAAATTGTAGGTGCCAAATTAATATGGAGTGTCAGTGTAACAATTTTTACTTTTAGAAAGGTAAAACTAAGGTGGCTTGATGTTGCGAAGTAACTGACAAGAGGGTAACAGTTAAGTAATGGAAATTTATTTTCATGTATTTGGTCCTATCATGAATTGTTCTTGCTGGTCCTGTATGTTAGAAGAGAAACAGTAAAGTTATATTTGACAGCAGATTTCCATTGCCTGGTGATCTACTGTCAAAAGGAGGGTAAGGATTTTAAACCTGACAAATTAAACAGGCCCAAATATTGGGTTTTGGGCTGCAGGTTTACAGTGCATAAAGTACATGACATGGTGTTGTGTGTCACCGCTTATTCACACATACTATTGTTTTGTCTATGCTTTTTGTGCTTCATACACAGCAAGTATATCTGATGGCTTGACGTTTTGTGCGTTTTTATTGACGTTTTGTGCGTTTTTATTATTTTTTATTTGTTTTTTGCATGTTTGTTGCTGCTTTTGATACTATTACAAGCTCCCCTGTGTTGTGAGGGGATGGTCATGACGATGCCCATCGCTACGCAACAGTTGGTTGAACTTGTTCTGGTTACTAAATTCCACAGATAATGATATTTCATGCTGTGAACATAAAAGACAACACTTCACCAGTGAATGTCTATTTGGCTATAATGGTATTGAAGGAAAATAAAAAGAGATATACAGGATCAAAGTGTGTCACCTGAAGTTAGTCACGTTACTGCCCCTTCCCTTAAAGGAACAGGCAGCCCTACATTTATGTATCCTTGATTGGACCTAAGGATGAAATTATAGATCTGTGACTCAAGGTGGCCTAATTTCTATATTACATTAGTTAATGATGTTCTGTTTCCTAAGTAGCATATGGCTTTCGTTCCTTAAAAGAAAACCAGGTTTTCATTTTTTCCTGAAGAAGGAACTGAAACATTAGCTAGGAGTACCGTATATGTTGTAGTCGCCAACGGTAGAGTTAAAATTTGTGTAACTTTGGCCTTTGTGAATCACCCGTACTCTCGGTGTTGTGTCACATGCCTGACTATCACCCAAATATTTTTTTTTGTTCTTCCTATAGATTTTTTCTTTTGTTACTTCCCCTGACCAATGTCGCATCATGCTTAGTTATTGAGATTTTAGCTATGTCCTAGTCCCATTTCTCTTTTTCGAATTCCTTTCACCAGTCAGCCCTTTTATTATTATTGATGTATTGTTCAGGTTCACATTTCCAGACTGCAGTGATGTACCAGGGACCCCCATGTTATGTATAATTCCCTTTGGTATGACCAGACTGGTTTTCAAGAATTTGCCTTAGGCCTGCTTCAATGTTTTCCAGCCTGACTGTCAGGGTAGCGATAGACTGGTTAACTGACTCAATATTATAGTAAGACAAGTTTTCCATCTCAATAGGAGATATCTTATGTTTACCTTTTTGAACATGACGAATTTTCAATGTCTATTTTAATTTGGTTTTCGGTTCCCTTCTGTTCCTGCTACTTTAATTTTTGGTGGGATCAGATGTGTCCTAATCATGCAAATATCAGGACCCTCTAGTTCTTGTCTTTTTGTTTGCACATTTGACTATTAGCCTGTGTATTGCATAGTGCACCTGATGCACAGTTTTTAAAGGAAGGTTTCTACATGTCCCTGATAATCGGTATCATGTGATTTCTCTATTGAGATGTTCTAAAGTAAGGAGGAACACCTAGACTTAATCATTGAGGCAAATATGTGTTTACCCCATTAGACAATGCCACTGTGTGAGGAAATCCATTCAGATAGAATTCTCATGTAGCTATAGATGGCAGAGAATAATGGAGAGAACCCAATTAAAGATGCTAGAGACCCTGTTTTGCCCTTCTGCCTTTGTCTTTGTATTTTATGCCCATGGTGTATGGCTACTCCTTTGAAGATTGCAGACCACCTGCTTGCAGTCCCCTTGTTAAAAACCATGAACTGTTTTTTTTACTAAATTGAAGGAAACTAACAACTGTGGCACATTTCCTACGTCACTAGATTCTGCGGGTATCAAGTCATAATAACCTGCAGGACATTGATTTAAGCCTAATTCCCATCAGTGACAGCTACAGATGAAAGACGGACGTCTTGGCCCTACAGTCTCAGCACCCAGAAAGTAGCAAAGCTGGACAGCGATCGCCAGCGCATGGTATCGTACTTGCTCCATCAGACGGCGTTGGACATCACAAAACCAAAGTTTCAGTGTAAAAGAGCTAAAGAGAAGGATTCCTGTTGTTGATGGCAGAGCTGTTTTGAGGTTTCATTTCTCTACCTGTCATGTGCTGGTAACCTCTGACAGTGTGCAATCCCTTGAGCCCCTTGGCCTGAGTTTTGGCCACACACCCCCTTTTCTTTGCTCCAACGGAAGAAGGGCAGTGCACCGGAGATTTCAAGTTTGGAAAAAGGCACTATATTGTGGTGCCCATGAAAGAGCAGCTTGAGCGTCCTCTGACACTAAATAATGAGTGTTGGAGTCTGAAAGTGCTGCTGAGCTTGAGCTATTTCCCAATTAATGGTGCTTGCGTCTGCACGAGATGATTTGTGCCCTTGATCAATGAAGAGCACATTGTTTGTAGTGTCTGCCACAGAGGAGAGACACTGGTGCATTGCTTTAAGACATTGAGACTTTCGAGTGAGCTGTGGGTGTTTGCCAGGAGGGCACTCCAACTAAGCAGTATTTTCTCACGAAGAGGCCTGAATTGAGAGGCCCATGCGAAAGAAAACAACAAAAGAAAATTTGATGGACAATAGAAGCCTGCCAGAGAGGCTTTTTGAACGGACTCTGGGCATAGTTGGTTTCACAAGAGGTTTCCGTGTGATTGTATAGACTAGGTGTTAGGAGACTGATTGTTTTGCTGGCATTGTTTTAAAGTACTATTCTGTTTAGTAAAAGCAGAATAAAGTCCATTTTCTGTGGAAAGAGTACCCCCTTTTCACCTTAGAGCATTGATGAGAGTCACCACTGTTCCACCTGAACATACAAAAATTACTGAAATGCAGAGGAGCCCTAAAAATGTTACTAGATAATTTTAGGATTTGCTTTTTGGTTAGGGTTGTGAAAAATTATTATTTCATAGTGGTCACTACTTTCTCCCGTTGTCTATATGTTCTTAATAACGTGTTTTCTAGTGTCTTTTAAACATGACGTTGTCATTTATGGGTAGGATTGTTTTTCTCTACTCAATTGACTTCTGCACCCACTTCCCAACCTATGTCTTTTCCTACTATTGTTTCTTTGCACTCTTTTCACCCTTTTCCTGAACATGAGCAGGTTAGAAGATCAGAATTCGTAAGCAGTTCTTTTGTACAGCTTCTGCATCAACACTAGTTAGTAGTGAACATCACTAATTGTTGGGTGTGTGATCTTATGCCACCTACTGCAGATAGAGGTATTCCTTATTTTGTCCTGCCATATGTGGCCTTTTTGTGCTACTTCATGTTCGAGGAGACCTGTCCAGAGAGAGTTACCAAGTACTAGAATTTTGCTCCAGCAACATCTCCATGGCCTTATAAACATAGACCTGTACTCAGATTAGCATGAGAATAGGTTTATTGCCTATGTAAGGGCAAAAGGAGGGTTTGTGGTTCTAAAAATTCTGGACCCATGTAATTTACTTTGCCACAGCAGTACGATTTTAGTATCAAAAGACCGATAATGACTAGTACACTAAGCATGAGCATTTTCGCTTAATTCCAGCAGCGTTTTCACCTCGAAATCGCCATTTTCGTCCTGCACTCGTGGCTCCCATTTTATACACAACAGCCATTTTTAAAAGTTGCCCTCACATAGGCTTATAATACAGTCAGATTTGATTCCAAGGACACGTACACCTTGATTGACTTCTCTCTGGCCTGGGCAAGCTGGAACCATTGCCTCAGGCCAAACCTGTTTGGTCAGTCCCTCTCCCAGTGGCCGAATCAGATAGCATCAAGGCACACCATGCCATAAAACCCTTATTATCGCTCACACACCCTGCCTAATCTTGCTCACACCTGCACCTGCTCTTTTCTTCTTCTTACTTTACGAGGGGGAGGTGCCCGTTTTTATTGGGGGTCCACACTTATCTGATGTAAAATACTAGGCCTTGCCGGGTAATTTATTATGGGTTGGATGACATGAAATATAAGGTTTCATCATGACACTGTTTTTACCTTTGTAGTGAAAACATGTGAATGACCAACCAAAATGTCAAGAATGTTTGCCTGAAGCTTAAAAAACTGTATATAAGGAAACCTGACTTTGCATTGACACACAGTCTCCTGAGAACATACAAATCGTGCTGTTGTACTTCTAGGACACTTGTCAATTGGTTGCAGCCAATAAATTTGATCTTTGACTTCACCTAGAAGACTCTGAGTTTCTGTATTCTGAATCAGGAAAGTACCCGAGGTCTTTGGGTGTACCCTGGAACCGCTGGGTTAGCGGATCAGTACCGGTTCTGAAAAACCCAGTACCTCAGATCACCAAACTAGGTTGGGGGGAACCCCAAAATAATAATGTAAAAAATATAATAAATAATGGTAATATTTTCATTTTATGTGCATATTGAAGAAGAAGGTAAATGGAAGTGCTTTAGTTATATGCAGAGCCACTGGAATTTTGCGGCAGAGAGTACCACATTATGCAGATGGGTTGACCAATTTATGTGGCAAGAATAGTCCAGTTATGCATTTACAACCCTAATAGCTCTAACTCAAGCAAATGCAAGATCTACTGCATTGCAAATCCTTGTTTTTCATAGATGCAAGATGGCGACATCCATAGCATGTAACAATGCGATTACGGCTTCCAAGCAAAATGTACCTCATGTGATATTAAGGAGTCAAGCGACCTTTATATATATTTAGGAAACTTGGTGTGAATGGGACGACCCTATAATGGAAAAATGATGAGTTCTCAAAGAAAAAGCACTTAATATGTACAGAATGGTGGGATGAAAACACTTTTTATAACGTGTGCTTAGGTGTTCTAAAAACACTGGTATGGTTTGCTCTATAGTGGTCCACTTTTTGGATAATTATTGGCTGATGATACGCAGAAGCGGCTCACAGTGCTAAAGAGGGGCTGGGCGGCTCGCGTGCGAGTGGGGGTGCGGAGGGAGGACATTGGGGGGGAATTAATAAAATTAATTTAAAAGAAACTTACCTGAATCGCCGCCGCCATCACCTCCACGCTGCTCTGCTCCTCTCCTACGCAGACAGGCTGCAGCCACAAACTTCAAGCCTACGCTGCTCAGAGCAAAGTTAAGACTGGCTGGGAGAGTCCAGCCAGGGTGCTCCCAGGCAGACTGGGAGCCTGTGCCTGCTCTATCCAGCCTGGCACTGTGCCCAGCAATACAGTGCTGAACTGGAAAGCGCCTATTGCGCATGTGTGTTTGGCCAGCCCAAGACAGCAGGCCAAACTGCATGCGCAGTAAGGGGGAGTGGTGTACATTCCCCCTTAGTGCGCTCGTCACAGTCTGTGGCCCTGCCCCTTATATCAAAAAACGATAATAAACATAGCTTATTATCGTTTTTTGGTAAAAGGTTTGCAGCTGCTGCTGCTGGCAGGGGGGCGACGCTCCTCCACCCTAGCGAAGGAGCCGCACCTGATGATACGTAATAATGTGCTAAGCATAAGGATTGAAGTGCTCAATGATGTGTAATAATTGAAGTGCATAGGTGGACTATATGTTGCTATAAGTCTTCTCCTTTTAATTGTTTATGAATCCTATATTTAGGTTTTAAATATGTGTCTAATGTGTGTGTGTGTATATATATATATATATATATATATATACATATATATATATATATATATATATATATAGTTTATTGTAGCTCGTAAGAGGTTCCCAGTGAACAAAACGCGTTGGCTACGAGTAAAACAATGATTGATTCATTTTCTTCAATAAAAATGAATGTATTAACCTAAATTGTGGACCATCCTGGCATCATTTTGGAAACTTGACTGCATACTTGGATATGATACACACTTCATTCCCTGGATTGGACTCTAGAGGGTTGGGACAATACCCTGAAATGAATTGAAACAGGGAGCTGGTTCATTAGTATATTGGTTGCACAGAGCAGAATCTTCTGTTTACAGCTTGGGTGAAATTACCATACATGTTCCTGTCTTGATGGATGGCTATCACCAGTGGTCCTAAGACCAGCAGAACAAGCAGCAGTCGAGAGGACCTTTGATGACAAAAAAATACCTATTGCTAAATTGCAGAGTAAGACCTGCCTTTGGAGGCTTCAAAATTCCAATTCCAAGGAAAAGACTTCATGGTTATTTGAAGTTTGCTTTTAGAAATCACTCATGACCATGGTTTGACACAAAGTGGTAATTGTATGGGCATTTAATTCAATGTTTAAACTCAATTAAAGTTGACATTACTCACCGAAAGTATTATTTTTACATTCTTTATACCTGGAGGCAACTGACAGTGACACATTGCCAGAACATGTTGGCAACCTGTCTCTTTTATTCTGCCTGAAACACAGTACAGAAACTTTTAAGACTAATGTGCAGTGTAGATATCTTAATAATTAAATTAGAGCGTGTAGACAATTCTGCATTCTTTGCACTCTTAAATTAAGCTCGGTCTGTTCCAAGTGCACAGAAAGCTTAAGATACGGAGCAGACAAGGACAATGTTTTAAATTGTAGACAGCGTGAACAATCACGCACTAACATATGTCACTGGATTTCATATTTCTGTATAAAAACCAACAGAAGAAAACACTGTTCCACTAGATTTCACAATCTTTAGATAGTTTGCACAGCATTTCATGCTTTACTGTAGTACTACCCTGCAGTGCTATCTTTGTTCTGGAGTGGCACATGTGTGCTTAGAGGCATATTTTCAAGGGATTGAAGTCTTTCTGCTGTGCTGCCCTACACCAATTCGAAAGGGCAGAAATAGTGCATTTCTGTCATTTCCGCCTGCGCTAGTATGCAATTTGGTGCAAGGGTATCTGCGCTGTTGGAAGAAAATTTTTTGTGCAGGAAGGATCACCTTCCTGCAAAAAAACATTTGTGAGAGGTGTTTTCCTATTTCTGTGTGTGCTGCAGAATGAAGCACACATAGAAATAGGAAACAAAGAGGAGAAATAAAAATATTTCTACTCATTGCACTGCTCTTGGGGAGGCGTTCAGTTTTGTTGCATTCCCAGGTTTATAGATCCTTGTAAGTCTGGGAATGCATCAAAACCCACAGGTGTTGCATGGGAATACCCATGTCAACAGCCATGGAACACCTCTCTGACACAGTGTAAGGCAACGCAGCGACTGGTGCCATGAAAGGCCACACATAGGGGCCTTGTGTGGCCTCGCAGATATGGGTCTGCACTCTGCACTGCAGAAGCATAATTAAAAGTGATACAGCAGTGGCACAAGGGGCTTTAAAATATGCCACTTAGGGCCTCATTTATAAGGAAATGTCAGAGCATGGCGCTGTGCCAAATTTAGCAGTGCTGCATTCCACTATTTAAAAAATACAGGGATGCTCCAAATTTACAATAATACGGTGCACCCATGTCTGTTCCCTAGCACTGGCGCTAAAATTAGCTGCTTAGCGCCAATACGGACACACTTAGACATAGTGCAAGGGTGCCTGCATATCAGGGAATGATTGTTTATGTGCAGGAAGGTGTCCTTTCCTGCACATAAACAATGAATAATGGTAATTTGTTACTCCATTATGTGCTGCAGAATGCAGCACAAAGAAAGAGTAAAAATGAGAAGAAATAAAAGTATTTCTCCATTTTGCGCCTCTCTAACGCCACCCCTGTGGAGATGTTAGTTTTTGGTTCTTTCTTCAGTGACCAGTGGTTTGGCAGGGTGCTGCTCTGAGTGAGGCCTCAGGGTAAGGTGGTGGCACCTTCAACCACCACTGATTTTCTGACTGACAACGTGATTCCTAACCGGGGGACTTTGATATCGACATGGCTATGATAAATTACTGATTGAAATAAAAAGAACCTGACATGCTTCCGTGTACCTAACTGTGGAATAGTGAAACTTGCACTACACTCCATACCTAATGGGGGCATTGTGATACTTGCATAGTAGTGCATTAATCACTGGGGCAAATCTCAAGGTCTTGCCATGGCACTATTTCTGAAGAATGTGGCATAACATTATACCTAGCTGGGCATTATCATACTTATATGGCACTGTAAAATGAACCATGGTAAATGTGAAGATCCTGGCCTGATAAATCTATGTTTAGTTTCAGCCAGTGGTTGCATGACACTGGCACCCATTTTTGGGGACCAGCACTTATTTTTCTCACCAGACTTTGACCTAGTGCACAAGAAGGGGAAGATCGAGGAAGAGAAAGATGGAAAAAACAGTGACAAAGAAAGAAAGTAGGAATGAAAAAGCACCTGAAAGAGTAAAATAAAGGGGTGTGGGCATCTCCTGCCTTATATTTATTTTGATAATATATTTATAAGGTGACACGTATAGGGTAACCATCAATTAACCTTAGAGGTTGACATACATCTTGGGACTCAGATAGAAGTGAGATACCAACATGACAAACAACATCACAATATCAAATCAATAAACATCTTTTATTATTGGAGTCAGAAATGTATACACACCATGATCTATGTGTCTAAGAATCACCACACCAATTCATTAAACCTCGAACATTTGTTTCCCTTTAGATTAACAATGCTAAGATCATGTAAATCAAACACAAAGCTAAATGATAAAAGTATAAGAATAACACAGGCTGACGAAAACTTCGAAAGAATCTTAACTTAGAAAAAATATTTTTCATTAAACATTCGAGAACCACCATGCGGAATAACAACAATAACAGAAAAATGGTTGACGTAGAATACATTTAGTTATCGCAGATGAATTGTTCACAACAATTTAAATGAAACAGTTGAATTTAGAATTTGGCATCCTTAACTAGTACTCTAATTCGATAAGCATGTTTGGGCTCCATGCAAAAAGAAAAGAAGACAGAAATTATTTTAGAAAACATCTGTCTATGGCGCTAACCAAAAATAATGGGTTTTCTAAAGAGAGAAACAAAAAAATCTGCAAGAAAGACAAATGTACATTTGGTTATACCTCTCCTAAATAGATCATCTAGCTGGGATGTCTTCATAAGTGGAGCATCTCCTGGTCTTCTTCAATGGGAATGGTATAATGGGGAACAGTTCAGTAATGTTTGGCCTAATGCATCTGAACCGTCAATGATAGAAAGCTAAAGACATAACACATCATTACATTAGCTTAGAAAGTAGAACTCTGAACTTACATCACCTCATTTTGTTATATTAAAGTCCTAGAAAGCAACTAGCTAAGCTTCTATTGGCCACTCCATGGGGGGGTTTAGGTCAGAGCCAATTAAAACTATTCCACGGTCTCAGAAGTATCTTTTCTCCATTTTCTCCATCTTCTCTCACTGCAGTCACCAGTTTCTGCATTAGAATACAATTGTTGCAGGTTATACATGAGCACTGAAGACTACTCTTCCTGGGTACACATTATCTCATCCCAGGAAGACAGACAAATGTTACAACATAATAACCTTTCCACCGTGAGCAAGCCACACAGGATGCTTAGAGAAATATGTTTTGCAGCATTAATAATTTTAAAACATTGACTCTGGAAAATTACTAAATCATGAAACCTTTTTAAAAGCAATGCTAAAACACGAAGAAAAACACATTTCATAATATTTAAACTATTAATACTTTTAGTACATATTATTATTCATTTTTCAGTACATTTAATTATGAATAAACAAAATACATTTTCATTAGACATTTAATATTAATAATACACATTGTTTATGGTGTTCAACATATAAGCTGCACATTTGTATTTATTAATACAGAATTTCAAGCAAACCTTTTATTACATGTTTTTTCACACTATAATGACATAATTTTTATTAATATTATTTGTACTCCAACAATCCCTCCGTGACGACTATGAGCCAGATGTAGCATGCATTTTACATGGTGCAAACTGCGAAAATCGCAGTTTGTGCCATGCAAAATGCAGAATGCGATGCTCATTCACAACTTGCGAGTTGGTACCGACTCGCAAATTGTGAATGCGACTCGCAAATAGGAAGGGGTGTCCCCTTCCTATTTGTGACTCGCATCGCTATGCTAAATTGCTTTGTGACCGCGAATGCGGTCGCAATGCCCATTCGCAAAAGGGAAGGGGTCCCCCATGGGACCCCTTCCCCTTTGTGAATGTTGCCAAAACGGGTTTTTCAGAGCAGGCAGTGGTCCAATGGACCACTGCCTAGTCTGAAAAACCGAAACCAAATGGTTTCGTTATTTTTTTTATTTTGCATCTCGTTTTCCTTTAAGGGAAACGGGCTGCAAAATAAATTGAAAAACTGCTTTATTTAAAAAGCAGTCTCAGACATGGAGGTCTGCTGACTTCAGCAGGCCACCATCCCTGTGAGTGCAGGGACTCGCTATTAATATTAATGAGGTGGGTCTTTGCGACCCCATAGCGACTCGCAGTCGATGTCTGAGACACCATACTGCATCCGATTTTGCAAATCGGAAATTGCGAGTCACACCGACTCGCAATTTCCGATTCGCAAAATCGGAAATCGCTACCTCTGGCCCTCTATGTGCTGTCACAAAATACACTCATTAATACTTGTATTAATACGTGTGAGTCAATTCAAATTTCAGTCTGTCTAGAATATCTATTGTCTCTCGATTTTCTCCAGTTTTCAGTTTTTCTCAAATCATGAAAATACCTGCCTCTCATCTCTAGTTTAATTTCTTCCCTCCTCTATTCATTTTTCACCCTTTGTCTTTTAATCATTATGTATAGTTTGTCAAATCCAATTATACAGATGACACATATAGCCACAACTAATAATGGTTTCAATATTTTTCCAGCAATATCATGACCAAGATTACCCAGCCAATCTTTTACTTCAGTAACACCTTTGCCAATATTTTCCTATACCCCTTGCTCTTTCAGATCTTTTAAATCTGAATTTGAATCAGTCAGGTTCTTAATAAAATTTCTAATTCCTTTACTATGGTCAGGTATATATGTGCCACAATGTTTTGCTTTCAGCATCCGGCAGACTTTGCCTTTCAGTCCTAAGAGAATATCTTACACAAGTCTGTTCTAGAGAACTATAGAATGGATCACAGCCATTTCAGTATCCATTAAATTACAGCTCCATAAAAATCAGTTAGCATGTTATCCACAATAGTAGATGACTTTCTTATTTTCAGTGCATTCAGAACAATTCCTACAGAATGAATAATTGCTCCAAATATATCTCCAATTATTTCAGAATAAGTTGCTCTTTTTGATCTTGGTTTTTGCAATTCATGTGTGTCATCTATATTGTCAAGCTGGTACATTTTCAGAAATACAGCTCCCAAATAACAAGTCCCATACCATCCCCTTGAGAGACACTAATAAGCTTTCTTTCCACTGATGTAATATGCCCCAGGAATCGCAGGATCTTCTCAATTTAACATAAAATCCCATATATTCTTAAAAAGAAATTCATGTCTGCACTTACTCGGTCCCTTAGGGGCATATTTATAAGCCCATAGTGTCACCTTGCTCGACATTTGCAGTATTTATTTCAACGCAAATGTGGCGTTAAGGTGGCATTTCCCACGCTCCATATTTACAAAGTGGTGTATCACTTTGTAAATCCTCGTACCACATTATGCCTGTGCCAGGCATGATGTATGGAAGGTGGGCGTTCCCCCATTAGGGGGGTGGAAAAAATGGCGCACGGACATCTATGCTCAGAGCAGGCGTTAAAAGGGGTGCATATCATTATTTAGATTGGGCCCCTATGTACTGTGTAGGTGTAGCACCATCATTTTGGTTCTACTCCTGCAGAGTTTCGTTGGTAGCAGCTAAACTATGGAACACCCTCCTGCTCCGTATCAGGTAAGAGGAAACTTTCATGCCTTTTCAAAAACAGCTAAAAACTTGGCTCTTTTCCCTCAAATTATAACCATTTCCTTGTAAGCTGCTCCTACTCCCTTATCTTCTTTTGTACTCACTGCACTTTTTTCTGCTTAGCGCTGCAATGCTACGGCCGGAACGCACTTTACAAATACAATTACAATTACATCAATAGTGTCACATAAAATGATGCTAGTGCCATCTACCCGGTGCCATGTTGTGACGTATTTTAAATACGGTGTACACATGGTGGCAGTAGAGAGGTTGCTGAGGGGCACAAGGAAAGTGGCGCTGCACCGGGTGCAGTGCCACTTTCTTAAATCTGCCCCTTAGTACCAGTGCTGGATTGAGGTTGAGGTCTATATATGCAATACTTTCCTACATGTTGAAAATATAAAGCAAGCTTCCATTGTGTTTTAGTTTCACTAAATGAGTAATCATTTCTAAATGTCCTGTTCACTAACCCCTTTCACTATTTTCTTCTTAAATGTTTTTCTCCTGATCTAGAAAAAATGCTTCTACTGGCGGAAGCAAGCATGTGAGGTTATTTCTTTGAGCATAAGCTGTGCCAAATGTTAGTGTAGGCTCAAAGAAACCTCCCACAATATCAGTATTTCTCTCTTTAGCTATGTTACACAAGTGTTGGCTAATCGGAACAAAAAAAAAACACTAAGTCAAACTTTGAGTATAAATACTGTATGAGCTCTTGGTTATAGAGCTTTGTTAATAAAAGACTGCAACCAAACAAACATAATATTCTCTCACATTCATTGTCTTAACATATTCATATAAAAAGCAATATAAAACATTAAAAGAAAGATCTCCATGTGAGTTGTTAAAGTGCAAATATTTCTCATCCCTATTTAACTTATCTAACTTTGAAAGTGTAGTAGTCTCCGAAGAAGGTGTATAATTAGTTTCAGCTTTGTTAGAAACACTCATACTCACAATCAATAACAAACTTACTAGCATACATACAATTTCCAAACCAATACACATACATTTACAATATCTATTGTTTTTAACGCAATTATGATTGTTATCCATGACCTATAAAGAATCAGAAAGTACAAAGAAAAAGAAATTTTTTTAACTGTGCAGCCAAAATCAAAAACAAAAATAATCTTTAGTCTTCTTTGCAGTTATTTACAGCATCTTTCCGACTTTTCTACAGAACTTTGCCAAAAATCGGTTTAGCAGCTTGTCAAAAATCAGTTTTCAAAGTTGTCTTTCAGTAGATCATAGTTTATTGGAAAGTGATTATCACTTGTAACATGCAATGTCTCTCTTGTTCAGTTGCCAACGTAGTTTCAAATTTCAGTTCAAAAGTGCCCATTCGGTCCCTGAGTATCTTCAACTTGTGAGTCTTTTTCTTTTTGATCTCTGATTTGCACTTATTTCTCCTTCATTCAGATCTTCATCTGTACCTCCTCTTGTTGTGTCTGGCTCTTCATTTATAGTTGACAGTACATCTGAAATATTTTAATTTGTTTGCAATTTGGTCCACTTGTCTTCTTTTACCGCTTTCTTTGACAGTGTTGTTTGTAAAACTGGTCTTACAACTCTTTCTGAATCAGCAGGATTTTGGCTTTGACTTGATGTACCTGCAACACTAGCTAATTCAGGAAAAGTCAAATCTGCATGACTTTGTTTCAACTCCGCTCCCTTCTCAGCTGCTTCAGGAAACGTGATTTGTTTCAACTGATCTTCCCAATCGTATGCTTCTGGGAGAGTCCTCCTCTGACTTGACTCTCCTGCTATATTTACTAATGCTGGAGCAACTTCAGAAACTATAGGTTCCTCTATTTCATCTCTTAGAGGTGCACCTGGATCTTCACCAGTTTGCACTGTTTCTGTTTCTGTCTCCACAGGCCCTCTTCTTGCTCCTTGAGACTGATTAGTAGTTGTTGGAGCTCTCAAAAACTCTTCTTTATCTTCCAGAGGATAAGGCACTTTTCGAGTGTGGCTGGTGACAATCCAGTGTGGGATCCCAGCACATTTCATGGTAGTTGTCGTAACCGGTACAACCTGGTAGGAGTCTTTTCACCTAGGTTCCAGACAGGTTTTCCGCATGTGCTTCTTGATGACCACCCAGTCACCAGCTCGCAGACTGTGACGCTGGTCTTAGAATGGCAGCACGGCTGTAGCATCAACCTGGTGAGAGAAAGGGCGAACCACATCAGCCAGACTCTTACAGTAATCCAGCACCATGTCATCTGTTATATTTACAAGAACGTTTGAAGGACCAGCTGGCAATCTCATTGCATTGCCCATGAGGATTTCATAGGGAGAAAGCCAAGTCTTTCTGTCAGGTGTGTTTCTCATGTTCATCAAAACCAAAAGCAAAGCATCTGGCACCCTTCAGATTTGTTTTATGCACACATTTTTGCAAGTCGTGGCTCCAGAGTACCATTACCATATTAATATGCTCAACTAATCCAGAAGCTTGGGGGCGTGGCCAGGACTCGGATCATGGCGGGCGCATGTTGATTCGGCTCCGGAGGGGCCAGCCGGAGAACTCCGGCCCAGCGCGCCAGCCCGGACCGCCCACGCACAGGACCAGTCTGTTGCGCGGTCGGAAAGACAAGCGGTGCGGCAGGACCCCCGCGTCGAACCCGGGGAAAGCTGCGGCCCGAGCGGGGCAGTCCGGATCGTGCGGATGCCTGCGGCCCCTCCTCCCCTTCAAAGCCGCGGCCTCGCGTTGGAAGGAGGCCGCGGCGGGCGTGGGGGGAGCGGCCAGCGGAACACAGAGAAGTCGGCCAAGCCCCGAGTTTGGACGGCGGGACCCGGCGATCCTGTGTGGGCACCGGTGGATCCACTGAGGCCCTTCCTGAAGGGGGGCCTCACTCAAAATTGGAGAAACGGGTGCGGCCCTGCTCCCAATGGGGCCGCCCCGGGAGTGCAGACACATGCTCCGCACGAACACCCTGAGCAGCAGCAGTGAACGGCAGGCGGACCCCCCCGGCGGCAACCACCAGGAAGGTTGCTAGAAGGGTGAGTGACACCCCTTATTTCCCCCCTCGGAGGAGGCGCAAGCAGCTCTGAACCGCCATTTTGGGGCCAGCGTGGTGGAACTACGGACTCACCACACATCTTGGTACATCACCGGCGATCTAGCGCATGCGTTGCGCAGGCGAGAGAGAACACCCACGAGTGCACTGGTGCCACCGGCGAAAAGGTGGGTCCATCGAGCGGGGGATCGACGGGGCCCCGACAACGGTGCGTGCCTGACGCTGACTGAAACTGTGGGTCCTACTGGCGGGGGCGGGCGAGGGGGCAGGAACGGCCAGGGGCGGCAATTACGTGCGACTGGCCACGCCAGAGCCCTCCGCCCCCTGATGCTGAGCTCGACCGGCGGAGTGCCCAGGGCCCGTACAGCGACAACCACGAACAGCACCAAGGCCGCGGAGACCAAAACGAGGGGGCAACCTCGGAGGCGACTTTCACGACAGCGCGCGGGTCAGCTGCCGGCCCCCCCGGGACAAACCTCCTGGTTGGACCGATGCCCCCCAAGGGCCGACACAAGAGCAGAGCCATGGACGCCCCACCACCGCCCGGGGACTGCGTAGCGGACTCACTGAACCAGCCACACACCAAGGTCCAAGACACCCTAGACAAGATACTAGGGGCCATAGAGGACACAAAGTCAACACTGCAACGAGACATCAACCAAGTGGCGATTGAGGTGGGTCTCCTGAGAGCCGAACATCATAAACTGGCCGACAGAGTCAAAGAGACGGAGACCACGCTGGCGGACATCACCCCAAAGCAGAAAGACATGGCGGCGGAAGTAACCTCACTTGCTGACAGAGTTGCAAGACTTGAACAACGCGCTGAAGATCCAGAGGGGAGGTATAGAAGGAACAACGTACGAGTGGTCGGCCTTCCCGAGGGGGCTGAAGGGGAGAACATGGTAGAATTCCTGGAGAAATGGATGAGCACGGAGGTCGCGCCGGGATGCCTGACCCCCTACTACACGTTAGAACGTGCCCACCATGTGCCATCGAGACCACTTGCTCCTGGCAGACCCCCGCGCCGTAATCGCTAAACTCCTGCACTACAAGGACAGGGATATTCTCCTACAGAAAGCCAGAGAAGCGGGCCAGTTCAAAGTAGCAAATGGAGAAGTGACACTATTCCCAGACTTCACTCTGGAGGTCCAGAACAGGCGAGCCTCATTCCTAGCGGTCAAAAGAGCATTACGAACCGAAGGGATCCAGTACTCGCTTCTATACCCTGCAAGGCTGAGAGTGATCGTAGATGGAAAGACCACTTTCTTCCAATCCCTGGAGGATGCATGGGACTGGCTCGAGAGGCGTGGATCCCAAACGATACGTCCAGCGCGGACGGACGCTGGAGCGAGCGGAACCCGCCGTACACCTAGGAGGAAGAGGCCCGGGGATCGCCCACGCATGGCGCCGACGAAAACGCAGAGGGAAACAGGCAGAAGGGTGGCCCTGGAGGTGGTGGCCCGAGTGAGTGGCGAGGTGTCCTTCTGTGGGGGTTCGGAGGTGGATTCCGATGACACGATAGTGTCCTCCGCCGGGGGCTCGGGGAGCCCGTCTCGGGCACCAAAGGTGACTCCGCAAACAGCTGACGAACTTGGATAGCCTGGCTGCGCGACTGGGCCTGAAGTCATAACGAACTGAACGAACGAGTGGCCCCCCCGGACCTGGCCGCTTCCCCCCTGACTGTACCTCTTGCCTGCCTGGCCTGGCTTGCGAGTACTATAGTCATGTGTTTGGAAAAGTTGCACTGTTGCACAGTTTTTTGGGCTACCTATAGTTCCGTAGGTGCCCTGGGGTGGGGGAGTTGGGGTTTTCAGTTCCGAGTTAAACCAACAGCATGGGTAATTGAATCTTACCACAACGTAGGAGCGGGTGCAGCAGTGGGTAGATTGAAATGCCGGGCGCACAGTCCCCCAATTGTCAGATTCCAAGATTAAGATGGCAGATTACAATATCATAACCTGGAATGTCAGGGGGGATGGGCACCCCGGCCAAAAGACATAGAATACTATCATTCCTAAAGAGAAGGGGGCTGCAGATAGCAATGCTACAAGAGACCCATCTGGCCCCGGGAGAGGGAGAGAAACTCAGGCGTAGATGGAGAGGGCGGGTGTTTGCTACAGAGTACTCAGCCTACGCGAGGGGCGCAATGATATGGATCAGAGCAGGTGTACCCCTGACAATTGAAACCACAAACATAGACAAAGAGGGCAGGTTTGTGATACTAGAAGGTAAACTGCATGGGACTCCATTAGTCTTGAGTTGCATCTACGCCCCTAACCATGATCAGGTTTCATTCATGACGAGCCTATCACGACACCTCACCCGCCAACAGGCGGGGGAGGTACTAATAGGAGGGGACTTTAACGCAGTACTGGACATAAACATGGATAGATCCACCCCGCCCCTACAGGGAGCAACATCAGTTAAGATAGCACAAAACTTGGTCAACTGGCTGGACACATGGGGATTGGTGGACGTATGGCGGGTGCACCACCCATCCGACAGGGATTACTCGTACTACTGGGGCCTCCACCGTGTCCACACTAGAATTGACAGGGTGGTCAGCACCCCGGGCCTAGCTCATGGGATGACACACTCTGAATACCTCTCCCGCACAATCTCAGACCACAACCCATTATTGTTAACACTGAAGACACTACAGGATAGACCCCCCATACCATCATGGTGGCTGGCCCCCGCGGCGCTCGAAGATCAAGCGTACAGAGAGGCGCTACGAGACTACCTGTCAGAGCACATTGAAATTAATAGAGGATCCACCCCCTCTAGGGCAGTGGAGTGGGAGACGCTCAAGGTGGGGACGAGGGTTTTTTGCCTGGGGCAGTCAGCAGGGGTGAGGAAAACACTAGAAAATGAGCTTACTGCATTAGAGAAGGTCATACACGAGTGCGAACTAAGGCAGGGCCCTGCAGCACAAGAGGAGGAAGAATATAACCGTGCCCGCAGAGAACACTCCCAAGCCGAAGAAAAGCTTAGATGTCATAACATGCAGAAATACCTGGCATCCTTACAATCGGAGGAGGGGAGGTCGGGAAGGCTCCTGGCATGGCTGGTGCGCCCGGGCGGGAGCAGCGAACCCATCACAAGTGTAACGGACAAAGAGGGAAACCGCAGACGTAGCACGGGCCCCATCAATGACGCATTCAGAGATTATTACACGCACCTGTATATTAGACCTAGTAACCTGGAACCAGTGACTTTTGACAATTACCTGCGGCAGACCCCGCTCCGGGAGCTGAGACCAGAGGACAGAGACAGCCTGGGGGGGGCGATGACTATAGAAGAGATCAACGATGCCATAGCACAACTGGCCTCCAGGAAGACCCCCAGAACAGACGGTCTTCCCATGGACTTCTACAAAAAATACAAATCCTTGTTAGCCCCTAGCTTGGAGGAAATGTATGCGGAGGCAGTGCGGCGTGGAGAATTACCAGGCACGATGCGCGAAGCACTAGTAGTGCCACTCCCCAAGTCCACCAACAGGGAGGCCTCAGTGACCGACTTCTGCCCACTTTCAATGCTGAACAGCGACTTTAAGATCCTTAGTAGGATCTTGGCCGACCGCCTGCTCCCCCATATGCCCACGCTAATACATGCAGACCAAAACGGTTTCATTCCGGGTCGCAGCACCTCCCTGAACCTTAGGCGTCTTTTCTCTATCATATATATGCCCCAAGAGTCGATTCCACCGACCGGGCTCCTGTTGGCGGTAGACTTCGAGAAGGCTTTCGACTCAATTAGGTGGGACTACCTGAGGTTGGTGATGATGGGGATGGGCCTGGGTGAGAACTGGGTGAGGTGGGTTGACCTACTATACTCTTCCCCACTGGCAAGAGTGAAAACGGGTAGAACTATATCCAGAGCATACCCGGTGTTTCGGGGGACCAGACAGGGATGCCTCCTCTCCCCGCTGCTGTTTGCCCTGGCGATTGAGCCCCTTGCGGACCGCCTGCGGGGGGAGGGAGCGGAAGGGGGGTAGTATGTGGACCAACTGAACATATTGTCTCCCTGTATGCTGACGACATACTAATATTCCTCGGGGATGGCAACAACAGCCTCCCCTGGGCCCTTAGGGTCTTGGAGAACTTTGGTGAGGTTTCCGGACTTCACCTAAACCACGGCAAAACGTATGTGTTCCCTCTGACTCCTGGCAGTGAGCGTCCTGCAACATGCCCGACAGACGTGAACTGGGCCCCTCGAACCTTAAAGTATCTGGGTATCCAGATATTCCACGAGTTGGGAGATCTCAGGGAGGGTAATCTGGGCAAGGCGCTGCGATCCCTGAGGTCCTCGGTAGGGTTCTGGCGTTCTCTGAAGCTTACAGTAATGGCCAGAGTGGCACTGTCCAAAATGATTATGCTTCCCCGACACCTCTATTACTTCGCAAACCCACTGTTGCTGATCCCCCCATCATGGTTTCGCAACCTGAACATGCTGCTAAGAGAGCTAATTTGGGACGATGGTCGTAGGCGCACCGCACTCACAACCCTCTGCAGGCCGACTCATCAGGAGGACTGGGCGCCCCCGACTTTGAGGCTTATTACCTGGCATCCCAACTACAATGGGTGTCTGGTTTGGTGACGGGCAGAGGACTACTGGACTTGTGCACACCCCAGGGGATAATAGAAGCAACATGGATTGTGGCACGCATGATAGGTAGGAAGGTAGCCCTTCCTGGTAGCAACATAATGATGAGTGTCGCATTAGCATGCTGGAAGAGGTGCATGAAAAGAGTGGGAGTGGGCCTCCCCTATTCTCCGGCTTTGCCGATCTCGGCGCTGGTTCTGGGAGCTGGGGGCTTGGGCACAGGAGGCCTCGGACTTGGCCCATGGACAACAGCAGGGATCGATACTGTGAGCGACCTCTTTAACGGGGGGTACTGAGGGAATTCTCTGCGCTAATGGAAGTGGGTGTTCCCCGGGGCCAGTTCCTACTCTTCGGGAGACTGGTTCACACCCTGAAAGACCATTGGTGTACGATAAACGTAGAGCCCGCAGTCCATGGGGTGCTGCACCTCCTGTTGACATCAGGGGAGGAGCCCCACCTGATAGAAAAAATTTACCGGGCCCAGGCCCAGGCTGTATTAGACCCATTGCAATCCCTGAAGGAGCGATGGGGAGGCACTATTGGGTGGGAATTGACTGAATCAGAATGGAACAAAGCACTGGCATACCCCCAGGTGGTCTCACGTAACATGCGATTACGATACATCCAATATAATTACCTACATAGAACGTACCTCACTCCACACCGACTATTCCGAATATACGGAGGGACCCCCAGGACATGCCCAAGATGCCGGGGGGGCGAAGCGGATTTTGACCATATGGTGTGGGGGTGCTTGGTGCTTCAAATCGGTTGGAGGGGGGCACTGGCTGCCCTCTCTCGGTTATTCGTAGTGGAATTAAGGCCCACCCCGGACCTGTGCTTGCTGGGACTCAGGCCGACTGAGATAAAGGGGAAAGTAAGAGGGCGTTTCCTAGACCTAATGCTGGCCCTTTATAAAAGGCTGATCTCAAAAAGCTGGAAGGCCTCGGTCCACCCCTCGCTTGCTGAGTGGAAAAGGCATGTCACAAAATGGTCCAGGGCCGAGCTACAGGTCCTGAAGGCCGAGGAAGCCAAGGGCATCCGACAGGTTCTTACCGCCCCGACCTGGGAGGAACTGGTGACGGCATGGGATGAGCCAACCAAAAGAACAGCGGGCACCGATCTAGGGGTGGCAGAGGGTCAGCATACCCCAGAGGGTGGTCCTGAGCAGGAAGTTACCCAGGAGATGCCTTGAGCTCCCCGTACTGACACTCGGACTGCATGGAGGAACGGGTAAAAAAGCCACATGAATCGCCACCAGCCACAATGCCTCAGGAGCCGGGGAGTGGAAGCGGTGGAAAGAGTGGACTCCTACCCCATTCACACACTGGTTCGTCCCGTGCATGGCCCTCACATTTGTGTCACTGTACCCCAGCTCCTTAAAGATCATTAACCACAAGTCTCACCCACACAATGCTGTAAAGTTGACCTTTTGTTCAGTTTATTTACCCTTCCTACCTCCTCCTAGTCCCCCTTTTCCTCCTTCCTCCTTCCTCTCCTCTCCCTCCCCTTATTTCTGATCTTCATTCCCTATGATCTCTCCTCCAAGTTGCTAATAGAAAGGGGCTTTTTCTCCATATATTTGTTACGTATAAAAATGACACAAAATCAATACTATAAGATCAACGGTGAGCCCGGCGCAGATGTTCAATGAGCTTAAAGCACTAGAGCCAGGACCCGACAAATGCATAAATAATACTATGGGCGCCATAGGAATATACAATGAAACACGAGTAATGCATGCTACAATTGTGACCAGTTTTTATGCTCATGTATAACTAGTGCAAGTGATTACTTGGAAAAGACATACAAATGTATAATTACAAAATGTTAATAAAATATATTTTAAAAAAATAATAATAATAATCCAGAATCTTCAGGGTGATAACTACAATGCAACTTATACTCAATGTTTATGGCTGAACATAGTAATTTAATCACCTTGCTATTTAAGTGACTTCCTCTATCTGATTCTAAAGAGGCTGGGAACCCAAAGCGAGGAATTAACTCCCTAAGTAAAAGCTTTGCTATTGTAAGACTATCATTTCTATGTGTGGGGTAAGCTTCAATCCAGTGACTAAAATTACAGACAATCACCAACATATATCTCAAACCACCACTTACATACATCTCAATATAATCCATTTGCATCCTGTTGAATGGGCCTCCTGCTCTTCCAGTGTGACTCAAATTGACAACTGTTCTTTTTCCCACATTCATTTGTTGGCATGTAACACATCTGTGACAAGTTGATCCACCAACCTGTCTAAATTTTGGATTGAACAAGGGCTGTTTAAACGTATAAATCATTGAATCTCTGCCAATACGTGCTTGACCATGATCGTATCTTGCAATTTGCGTTAATGAACAGTTTGGCAAAACCACCTGCCCTTCATTTGAAATCCATATTTCATCATTGTCTCTTTGAAAGATTTCAATGTTATCTAACCTTTCTTTTTGTCTTCAGGAACTTTTTTTTGCAAACTTTTGATTTCCTCCCATGTATCAATCAATGTTAACATGTAATTTCCATTTACTTCATCATGCAGTTCAGTGTGCAAAATCTTGCGACTTGGTCTGCATAAACATTTCCCATTGAAACTAAATCATATTATTTTTGTTGTGTACTGCATTTAACCATAGCAATCTTCTCAGGTAATTGTATGGCTTGTAACGAATCATGAATTCTATCACCATTTCTAGTTGGTGAGCCACAAGAGGTCATGAAACCTCTCTGTGACCACAATTGCCCAAAGTCATGCGCTACACCAAATCCATACTGACTGTCCGTGAAAACTGTAACTGTAATCTGTGCAGAAATACAGCATGCTTTAGTAAGAACAACCAATTCAGCCACTTGTGCAGAAAATACTCTTTGAAGCCATGAAGCTTTGAGTATACCAGAAATTGTGCACACAGCATATCCAGAATTCAATGTTCCCACATTGTCTCTTAGACAGGAACAATCAACAAAAACAATTTGATCATTTTCTTCTTACAGGGTATCCTGAAAATCAGGTCTGGGTTTCATGAACAATTCTGTAACCTCCAGACAGTCATGTTCAACTTCTTTCAGTTTTTCAATTTCAACATATTCTACTGGGAGCAAGGTTGCTGGGTTGAGCACTGTACACCTTTTCAAGATAACATTTGGAGAGCCTAAGATCAACAGCTCATAACTAGTGAGCCTTGCATTTGTCAAATATTGGGTCTTTGTTCAGGTGAGCAAAACTTCTACGGACTGAGGGACACGTACAGTTAAAGAATGTCCCATCACAATACTCTCACATTGAGTGAGGCAAAATCAAACCACAGCCACAGTCTGCAAACAGCCTGGTAAAGCTGCTGTGACTGGGTCCAAAGTAGCAGGAATATATGCTTCATGGCGATTTACACAACCATGTACCTGGGTAAGGCCTGAAAGAGCACAAAAATCACGTTCATGACAAAACAACATAAATGGTTTTGTGTAGTCAGGCATTCCCAAAGATGGTGCACTGCACAAACTCTCTCTCAGCTCAATAATACCTTTCATACACGCTTCATCAAAGGGCACAGCGTTATTTATAACTTTGTTGGTCAGTCTCTACAATGGCTTTGAAATAACTAAAAAATTGGGAATCCTTTTACGGCAGTAGCTCACCATTCCCAAAAACATCCTGACATCTATTTGTGTAACTGGAGGATTCATCTGCAAAATGGCTGTAACTCTTTCTCTGGAAACCTTCCTTGCACCTTTTTCTATTCGATGTTCCAAGTATTTCACTTCTTTTTAACAGTACTGTAATTTTGCTAGGGACACTTTATCTCCATTCTCACCCACATAATTCAATAAGGCAATAGTATCTTGCCTTTATGCTTCCTTTATCTTTGAAGCAACGTAAAGATCATCAATGTTCTAAACTAATGCTGATTGGAAAGGCATTTCCAATGATTCCAAATTCTTTTTCAACACCTGATTAAATATAGACAGAGACACGGAAAAGCTTTGTGGGATTCTACGGCAACAATATACATGATTGCAGAAATCGGCTATTCTCATGCAGAGACACAGAGAAAATTGCTAGTGATAGGGCCACCACCATGAGCCATTATGTATCACAAAAGATCTGAAACCAAATCAATCTTTCTTATGTGGTACCACTGGACAACATTTGACCACTATTCATTAATTTTCCTCAAATCTTTATCAAATCTATATTTCCCACTTGGATTTTACAAATCCATAATAGGAGAATTACATTGGCTGCTCGGGACTTCTTTCAGAAATCCCTGTTTCACAAAATCTGCAAATACAGGAATTACTCCTTCACTTACATCTGGCATCATATGATACTGCAGAGTTTGTGAAAAAACTGCATTTGGTTTGACTGTGACTTTAACTAAATCAACTCCTCTGGTCAGACCAATGCCTTTCCCAGAAAGATCCCAACTTTAATTTTTATTTTTTATTTTTTTTATTGAGGTTTTATTATGAACGTTGACAAAACTCAAGTGGGGTCGGAGCCCCAACGGTTTTCAATGGTTGGGTACAAAGATCAATAAACAGTGGAACGGGAGAAATGGGTGGATGAGTAGGATATTATCAAACATAAACATATTATATCAAATCACGCAGGGGACAGGGAAGGCGTTAGGAATGAAAATGAAAGAAGAGTGTGAGGTGTGGAATCGGGTAAGGGCGCTATGCCTGGTTATGTCGGGTTACAGTGGTTGTGGAGTTATGAGGCTATTAGGTTGCAGAGTTGTAGGGCTCTCGGAGGTGGGGTTGTAGGATAGTGTGGACTACAAACAGTTTTGGTCGGGTAGGCAAGCTAGCTAGGCCAGACTATTGGCATAGCATAAGGCATAAGGGTCGGGCGCCTGTCTGTCTGGGAGTAAGTAAGCAAGCAGGCCAGTGGGTGTGTAAGCTCTGTGCCGTGTCGCCGCCTGGGTCGGATGTCGGTCATTAAGTGTCTGGGTCCATACCGAGTCTGGGGGTCGCCATGACCGGCGGTATCGTAGACTGAAGCGGTGTTGAGTTGATGGCGGACGGCGGAGGGGGGGAGGGGCAGGTACGTCGGGAGGGTGGGGCTTAAAGCCTTTGGCTGTGCTCTGTCCGTTTCTCCTTTAATACAAATGTCCTATCGGCGGCACTTGGGGCTGTGGGGAATGTTACTAGAGGGGGGGGAGGGGTAGGGAGAGGGTGGTGTGCAATCCACCAACTACGCGCTGTGTTCTACGTTTCACGCTCTACGCGCTCCGTGCTCTGTACTACGTTCCCCATACCACGCACTACTACCCCTACTACTACGTCCCACCCCCAGCCAGAAAGGGGGCCCATACTTGGGTAAAGATTTGGGCTTGATCTTGCAGGTTGTAGATAATTCTTTCATATGTGGCCGTGCGGGTCATGGCTATGATCCATTCCTCCGGGGTTGGGGAGATTTCTGACCGCCAATGACGCAGAATACAGATCTTTGCAGTGGCTAGTGCTGTGTGTAGCAGTCTTCTTTGCGGCCTGGAGAGGTCTGGTAGGGTGGTTGTGTCTTGTATGAGTATTAGGGAAGGGGGGAGTGGTGACGGGAGTGTCAGTGATTCAGCCAAGGTGGAGCTCACCTTGTCCCACAGTGGTCGAACCGTTGGACAGTCAATTAAGATATGGTTTAAGTTGCAGTGTGTCTCTGGGCATCTCCAGCATTGCGCATGCGGGAGAAGGCCAATCTTGGTCAGTTTCGCCGGGGACCAGTACCAATCGTGTAAGACCTTAAAAAGGCAGAACTTTAATCGTGCTTCGCGGGTTCCTCTGTCCAGGGCTTCCAGGACATCCTCCCACTCGGTTGGATCTAGGGGTTGTTGTAACCGGGTTTGCCAGTGCGAGCGCAGTTTCTCTAGGAGGGGTTGGGAGTAAAGTTGTTTGGTGATTAGGTCGTAGAGACCCGACATGACTCCCTTTTGTTGGGCCCACCGCTGCAGATAGGTCACTATGGGCGAGGGTTGGGACCCCCATCGGGTAGCTTCGATCCTTTGGGAGATGTAGTGTTTGAGCTGCTGGTATCTCCGTTCTTGGTTTGGCTGTAGACCGAATTCTTCCCTTAGCCTGGGGAAGGTTTTGATCACCTCGTTCTCCAGTACCTGGGAGAGGGTGTGAATACCAGCCTCTCTCCACTGCGACCAATTAATCACTTTCCCGCCTATCCGGAGACCGTTATTGTGCCACAGCGGCGCCTGAGCATGGATAAGGGGGTGCACCCCGAATAGTCTGTGGGCCCTTCGCCATGCTGCTCTAGTCGCTTTAAAGATAGGGTACACCGGACTGTTCGATGGGAGGTCGTCGCGATAAGGTCCCCCAAGCCCTTCGTTTGCAGATAGTAGTCGCCTTTCCACCGCGATCCATTGTGGTGGGTCAGGCGTCACAAGCATGGTGTGGGACAGTTGTGACAATTGTAATGCTAGCGAGTAGTGCTCCACTGATGGGAGTCCCATGCCCCCATGTGAGCGGCGGGCTATGAGCTTGGCGGGTGATAGTCGTGGTCGCATAGGGCCCCATACGAACGATCTGATGAGGGAGTCTATGCGTCATAGTGTCTGAAGGGGCACTTGTAAGGGGAGGAGTCCTGGGATATAGGTGAAGCGAGGCACCGTGACCATCCTGGTCGCTTGTACACGGCCCCACATGGACAGTCCCAAGTGGGTCCATTTGGCAAAGTCGAGTTTCATCCGTGCAATGAGGGGGTCGATATTGTCCGCTACCATATGCACCGTACCCGGGTTGATTAGCACTCCCAGGTATTTAAGGTGTTTTGGCGTCCACCGAAATGAGAAGCCTAGGAGTGCGGCTTTTGTAGTCAACCACGAGAGGGGGAGGGCTTCACTCTTGTCCCAGTTGACGCGGTAACCGGACAGTGCTGCGAATCCGTCAATGACATCCAAGAGGGCCGGTATAGAGCTTTCTAAGTCCGTAAGTGTTAACAGGATGTCAAGATCCCAACTTTTAAGGTAACTGTACCTTGTAAATCAGTTGGCAAATCCTGGACTGTAAATGCAGGATAGAAACTAATCAGTGGAAATTCTTCATTAACTGAATCACATTTATTTGGCATAGATGAATCATCATCATCATCACCATCCTTATTCGTCTGAATAGCAATTACTTCATTTGTACAACTAATTGAACATTTTGTTTTGCAAATATCTTCCCAGTAAGAAAACAAGACTTGAGTCACAGAGGACAAATTTGAGGAAACCTTCAAAAGTGCCAATTTTAACAGGAACCAGTTTAGTAATCAGGTTTGTCAGGAATTGATTTGCAACTCCTACGATCTGCATTGTTTTTACAGAAAGTGACACATTAGGAACTTCTGCAGGTCTTACTGTAGAGTATATAGTCCCTGTATCAACTAGAAATTAAACATCATGACACATTACTTTTCCATGTACAAAAAATACCCTTTTGATTCACTTCTAATGAAGCTTCTAACACATATTCTTCTTCATCCCAACTCTCACTCATCACTTCATCATTCGATTCATCCTCACTGTGAAGTGTGAATTGCTGCACCATGTGATTATTTCGATTTAACTTTTGACCTGTGTTCTGCTGTGGAAGCCTCTCTTCCCGCTGTACCCTGGGAGCTTGAGGTTTCTGCATATGGTTGTACCATTGGAGCTTGAGGTTTCTGCATATGGTTGATTTGGTATCATTCACATTTGGGGCTGCATTTGCTGTGACTGTAGCACCTGAAAACGTGGTGCCTGTGTCTGTTGCATCGGTGGGGGGCTTTGCATTTGTTGAGGAATCTGCATTTGACTACCATTATCCTGGACATTTAAATTAGGACCCCTTATTCTTGGTCCTCTCAAATTTGGAAAAAGATTGTTTTCATTCATCTGCATAGCAACACCTTCCTGTACCCTCCCGTTTCCAATGCCCAAGGCCCGCATAAGAGTGACGAGGTAACATCCTTTTCATTGTCTGCATATCACCTGGATTAACAATAGTATTCAAATCAACACCACAGTTTCCCTTCCCAGTTCCACCACGATCTCTTGCTTGTCCCTGATTTTGAAATACTTACATGTTTCCTTGTTGAGGATAAATTCCCTGGATTGCTGATTGTGCCACTTTAATCTGCATCACCATTGCCTTTTGCTTTAATTTCTTCTGCTTCATTTCAATCTTGTCACTACAGTTTTTAGCAAACTGTGATACTTCATCACCTGGTATTGCTTGCCAGCAAATCAAATGACTCTTAAGCATCTGGCTAATTTCAGGTCTGAATCCTTCAACAAATCTGAGCACAAAATGAATCATGTCTTTGGGCTCCATTGTTTCTGTACCACTTTAATGTTTAAATGCATGCAATAATCTCTCATAATACGCATGTATTGACTCCTTCGCTTCCTGTGCTGTCCTATCAATTCTTTGCCAATCAATAGTTGTAGGAGAAATTCTCATTTTCAAAAATTCACTCACCTTGTAATAGTATTTCATTACATCAGGAGATGGAGCATCTGTAAGTGGATCTCATGGAGGCTCTTATGTTGGCCAGTCAATACTCCTTTTGCATTCCACCCATAAATAAGATGGAACTACTATTTCTAACAAGGTATTCAATCCTTTCCACAGGCATTTTGCGAGCTTCACATATCTATCTGTCTGCTGGTACCATTCCACTGGTTTCTATCTCAATCTCAGGTAGTCATTTGTAAATGACAAAATATAACTCCTGCTCCAAGAGACGTGTACATAATTCCCTCCAGGAATTTCTCTCATTGGTAATATCTTTACTGGATTATCAGTCTGCTGCATGACAGCATTTGAATTTGCAGATTCTTTTTTCTTCTTAACTTTTCTTTACCCATCTGCCTTCCCATTTGTCTAATGCTCCCCATCTGTTAATATTCTGAATTACTTCCTTAATATGAATGTTCATTCCTGGTATTCTGATGTTCTCAATATCTTTTAAATCAAATTCTTGCCTATAACTTCTTTTTAGGAGCTTTGATTTCTCAGTTTCTATTTCATTGTTCTCTGCAAGTTCTGCTAATTTCTAGTGTACTAATCCTGCTCTGTTTGAAACATTTTTACACATGAAACATAATTCATCTTCATTATATGAGTCTATTCTATTTAACTCAAGCGTTCCCTCAATTATCTCATTTAGTTCTAATTTAAGTCTTGCCAGGTTCAATGAATTTCCCCTTCACCATTTGTTTTCCCTGTACTTATTTTTTCCAACCAGTCTGTTAGCTGATGAACTGTCAAACCTTGTAATGAAACATTATTACTTACATTAGGCTCACTCTGTGGAGTAATACATGGAGTCTCAGGAGTCATCTAAAACAAATTTGAATTCAAATCTGACTTTCCCATATTCTGTGAAGTCCTAGAATAATTTAAGTCAATCAGTGAACCTGGCTTGTCAAAAGTCAGATTCATTGGAGACGGGACTCCTTCTGTAGCATTGAGGCCCATATTTATACTTTTTTAGCGCTGCATTTGCGTCGTTTTTTGACGCAAAATCGGTGCAAACTTACAAAATTCCATTGTATTTTCTAAGTTTGCGCCGATTTTGCGTCAAAAAACGACGCAAATGCAGCACTAAAAAAGTATAAATATGGGCCTGAGTCTCTCCATATCTACATTTGAATAAAAAATATTCTGTACACTACTCTCATTATTTCTCTGGGCAAACAATGGTACAACAGGACCTATGGTAACAGGTACTGTCAATGCTTCTGGACTTGATTGAACATTCTGATTTCTTGAGTAAATTACTCCAGAACTCTGACCCGACAGCATTGAAGAGTTCAACTGTGATATGGTCACAAGTGTGTTCCTCTGCATTGTCTGAACTTGCACTAAAGCCATTAAACTGGGTGTAGACTCCATCTGAACCATCACTGGTTTCTGATAAATCTGTGATATCTGTGATGATTGCACCACTAGTACTGTCATACTCAGTGCTGAACTTACAACCGGAATTGTAGGATAAACTAAAGGTAGCTCAACCTGAGTCATAGGTGTCTGAGTTACAGAAATAGTAGGGACGCTAGTTGCAACCTGTATTTGACTCTGGGCTACAATTGGCACTGGTGCACTTGGACCTGTACTAGTGCCTGGACTTGTCGCTTGTGCTGCATATTTTGGAGGACGACTTCTCAATAACTGCATTATAAATTAATCGTCATCTGAATCATCATTATAAGTCCATGATTTCCTACCCTCATCTGACTTAGTCTCCTCTTCTTCAGAAGAGTCCTTATTCTTTTTGTGGTCTTTTTGTCTGTCACTGCTATCTTTCTCTTGTGTAATTGCAGGAACCTTTTTTATACCCTATAAAGTTGCAGTACTCTAAACATTTTGCTCATGATCTCATCTTGCCTCTATTAATGTCATCTCAACTTTTCTCATTCTCCTTTCAAATTTTAATTTGTCTTGTTGTCTGACCACTAACTCCCAAATGGCTAAAGCTTCAAATTGCACTGGTCTCGGGGAGGTTTTAATTTGTACAGCACTCTTTTCAAATTCTCTAAAATTCTCATATTAAAAGTTCCATAAGCAGGAAATGCTAAGGGCCAGATGTAGGTAGGTTGAAAATTGCGACTTGCAATTTGCGAGTCCGTGCGACTCGCAAATTGCAAGTCACAATTTGCTATGCAGAAAGGTGTCTCAGACACCTTCTGCAACTCGCAATGGGGTCGCAAAGACCCACCTCATTAATGTTAATGAGGTGGGACCCACCTCATTAATGTTAATGAGGTGGGTCGCAGTTTGCGACCCTATTGCGAGTATGGGCACTCACGGGGATGGTGGCCTGCTGGAGACAGCAGACCACCATGTCCGTGACTGCTTTTTAATAGAGCTTTTTTTTTTTCATTGCAGCCCGTTTTTCTTAAAGGAAAACGAGCTGCACTTAGAAAAAATACCGAAACCTTTATTTTCGGTTTTCTTCAGAGCAGGCAGTGGTCCATTGGACCACTGCCTGCTCTGAAAAAATATTTTTGTTTCCATTCACAAAGGGGAAGGGGTCCCATGGGGACCCCTTCCCGTTTGCGACTGGGTTACCATCCACTTAAGTGGATGGTAAATGCGATTTCATTTGCGACCGCTTTCGTGGTCGCAAATGAAATTGCATAGCGTTGCGAGTCGCAAATAGGAAGGGAACACCCCTTCCTATTTGCGAGTCGGAAATGCATTTTGCGAGTCAGATCCGACTCGCAAAATGCATTTCTGCATCGCGGAGAGGCTTTTGCGCCTCGTAAACTGCGTTTTTCGCCGTTTGCGAGGCGCAAATACTTTCCTACATCTCGCCCTAAGTTCCCTTCCTTCTCAGTAATTTTGCACCATTGTTTCAACCAAAGACATGCTGCAGTACCTTTCTCTTCAATTACGATATATGCAGGTGTACCTTCTGGTGGGGCAATTTCTCCTACTCTGAATGGAATAAAAGCATCTCCCTTAAGCGCACTCTTTAACACTTTGAAAAACTTATTTTTTACTTTAATCAGACTTAAAACTACAATTTAAATTCAAAACAGGAAGTTTGCAATCTCACAATCCTTTTCGCTTGCCTCTCTCAACCATTAGCCCTTCATGGTTGTCTACCAATCCGTGTGTGGCTCTTTTTCACCAACTGACCTGTCCCAGCGCGGACCTAGTGACGTCACACTTACACGCACAGCGGCTTACAAAGTCTTTTGGCTTGTCCTCCAAACTCGATTCACACAAAACAAATGCAAAATATTGTGAGCACTAAAGAAAAATCAACACACCAACTTGTCTGCTTACTACAGGTAGGGAACACAATCACTTCGGAAGCTTCCAAATTATTTCAATTGTGGCTTTTAGCTCTGACAACTACTCATTCGATCTATGCTTTCCCTGATTCGCAAGTAAAGTTTGATGAGTAAATTCTACCCTTGACTAATACCAGTTCCTCGCTGTGCACTCAGGAATCACCAAATCTATCAAACTAACATTCCCTTTAACACACACTCTAGGAATACCATTTGTCAACCATGCCCGATTGAACAATTAAGCAGACAAATTACAACAACAACAACCAAGTGTCTTCTACACTTGTACCATACCCTGGAGTCTTAGACCATGCAAGGTCCGTATACCAACAACCACATGGGCAATTTTTTAGCACAAAGCACCACTCTCAATTGAAGTATGACTTCTCTACATACACCCTTTGGAGTACGCACACTCCCTAACAAACTACATTGGAGTACGCAACCTCCCTAATTCTCACAAATATCACAATTCACCTACAATTTTGTTAAAGCACAGCAAGCGCAAACCCTATCCCAAACCCAAGTCATTCTGAGAACAGTGGAACATCTTCAAACAGGCATTGGCAAAACAAAATTTCATTTAAACAAGCATTGGCAAACCAACTTTTAAAACTTCAACATTTCTACAAGCACTGGTAAAACAAAATCTCTCCTAATGAGACAAAACCATCAGCTAATACCCTCCTATTAAGACATACCCATCCTCTGCTACCAAAATTGTGGGAGCCTTATACTTCTTTTACCGTTAGAGGTCGACACAAATCTTTGGACTCAGATAGGAGTGAGATACCATCCTGGCAATCAACATCAACAATATCAAATCAATAAACATCATTTTCAATATTGGAGTTAGTAATTTATACGCACCATGATCTATGTGGCCGTGAAACACCACACCAATTTAGTAAAGTTCAGACATTTATTGCCCTTCAGATTAACAATGCCAAGATCACGTAAATTTAACACAAGGCCAAATGATAAAAGTCTAAGAGTAAACCAGGCTGATCAAACCTTCGAAAGAATCTTATCTTAGACAGAATATTTATCATTAAACATTCGAGAACCACCATGCAGAATAACAAAAAATGAATAGGCACAAAACATTTAGCTATTGCAGATGAATTGTTTACAATCAATTTATATGAAACAGTTGAATTTAGAATTTGGCATCCTTAACTATTACTCTAATTCGATAAGCATGTTTGGACTCCATGCAAAAGGAAAAAAATATAAAAATTAATTTGGAAAACATCTGACTATGGCGCTCACCAAAAATAGCGGTTGGGTTTTCTAAAGAGAGAAACATAAAAATCTACATGAAAGACAAATGTACATTTGGTTATACCTCTCCTAAATGGATCAGCAAGCAGCAATGTCTTCATCAGTGGAGCATCTCCTGGTCTTCTTCAATGGGCAATGCATAATAGGGAACAGTTCAGTAACGTTTGGCCTTAATGCATCTGAACCGTTAATTGGCAGAAAGCTGAAGACATAACACATCATTACACTAGCTTAGAACTCTGAACTTACATCACCAATTTTTTTACATTAAAGACCTAGAAACCAAATAGCCAAGCTTCTTTTGGTCAGTCTATGGGAGGGTTTAGGTTGCAGCCAATTAAAACTATCTTTTCTTTATTTTCGCCATTCACGATTGGCCCATCTTCTTTTACTGCAGTCACTTGTTTCCGCAGTAGAATACAATTGTTGCAGGTTATACATGAGCACTGAAGGCTATCGTTCCTGGGTACACATTATCACATCCCAGTAAGACAGACAAATGTTACAACATAATAACTTTTCCACAGTGAGCAAGCCACACAGGATGCTTTGAGAAACATCTTTTGCAATGTTAACAATTTTAAAACATTGCCTCTGGAAAATTATTAAAATGTGAGGCCTTTTTAAAACCAAAGCTAAAACATGAAGAATAAAATATTTCATAATATTTAAACTATTAATCCTTTTAGTACATATTAATATTCATTTTTCAGTACATTTACTTATGACTAAACAAAATACATATTCATTAGACAGTTATTTATTATTAATAATGCACATTGTTTATGGTGTCCCCCATATCAGCTGCACTTTTTTACTTATTAATACACGATGTAATGTAAACCTTTTATTGTATGTTATTTCACACTCTATTTTAAGGACATACTTTTTAATAATAAGTTTGCACACCAACAGGGGCAGGGAAAGTCTGATGGTGGATAACATTAGTTACTGCTCATAGTGAAATTTATCAAGCCAGCTGGAATGAGGACTTATATCATCAAGGTGTGCATATACAGTGAAGTATAGATTTTCTATTCTTAACTTCTGCATACTGCAGATATGAGTTACAGGTAAATATTTCAACCATAATATTGTGACCTCCATTCCAGAAAGAGTGTTCCTATTTAATGAAGTATTTGCTATACCATGCAGTCCAAAAAGTAGTAAAAACATCTGGGGACTGTTTTCAGTAGGTAGGAGTAACACACTTACTGCCCGCTATCACTATTGAACTTGAACAATAAGATACTGGGCAAGTTATCAGCTAACCGCTTTCTCCGAGTGATTGATGAGATGGTTCATTCAGACCAAAATGGGTCTTCTTCAATGTTCTCCAACTCCTGTGGCTGATAGAAGCAGCTGAATCAGGCACAGACCTGCAACTAGCACTGTCCCCAGACACGGAAAAGGCTTTTGGCATGTTGTGATGATTCTTTCTCTGGCCTTAGAAAGAATGGGTCTAGGACCAGAGATACTCAGCTGGGCCAAATTACTATGTACCAACCCAGTGGTCAGGGTCAGAACAGGTAGGTGATATCAGACCATTTTCACATATGCAGGACATGCATTCGGGATGCCTCCTGTCTTCGCCATCTTTGCTCTGGCCATGAAGCCTCTGGCATGCCTGCTTCATACTTATGACCCTGACTAGGGGATTCCACTCCACACTAATTAACACATTTTGTCCCTATATGCAGATGATACTCTTATTTTATATTCAAGGCCACCAAGAGGTGGCACCAAGGTTTCTGTAGATACTCAATCAATCAGTCAATCAGGAATTTGTAAAGCGCACTACTCCCCCGTGAGTCTCAAGGCGCTGAGGAGGGGGTGCTACTGCTCGAACAGCCTGGTCTTGAGAAGTTTCCTGAAGGTAAGGAGGTCTTTGGTCTGGCGCAGGTGGGTGGGAAGAGTGTTCCACGTTTTGGCGGCGAGGTGGGAGAATGATCTTTCCCCGGTTGTAGTTCTGCGGAGGTGAAGGACGGTTGCGATGGCGAGGTCGGCGGAGCGGAGATGCCGGGTCGGGGTGTAAAAGGAGAGCCGTCTGTTGAGGTATTCTGGTCCAGTGTTGTGCAGTGCTTTGTGATCGTGGGTGAGGAGTTTGAAGGTGATTCTTTTGTTCACTGTCAGTGCAGGTTTCTCAGGTGGTTTGTGATGTGGCAGTGGCAGGGGATGTGCAGATACGTTACAGGCTCTTCTGGAGTTTGGCCGTTGTTCCTGCGTAGAGGGTATTGCCGTGGTCCAGTTTGCTGCTTACAAGGGTTTGGGTGACTGTTCTTCTGGTTTCAGTGGCTATCCATTTGTAGATCTTTCGAAGCATGCAGAGGGTGTTACAGCAGGAGGAGGAGATGGCGTTGACTTGCTGGGTCATGGTTTAAGAGGAGTCCGGGATGAATCCTACGTTGCGTGTGTGGTAGGTGGGAGTCGGAGCGGCTCCGAGAGTGGCAGGCCACCAGGAGTCATCCCATGCGGAGGGGGTGGAGCCAAAGATGAGGACTTCCACCCTGTCTGAAAGGAGTTTGTGGCAGCTGCTCTTCATCCATTCGGCAATGGCCTTCATTACTTCATGGGGGTAGGTCTTGGTGGAGTCCTTGGTGAGGGAGAGGATCAGCTGGGTGCTTTTTGTCGGTGCGTCTGTTGGAGGGATTCTTGATTGGGGCGAGAGTATTGGCACAGGTGTCGACCCATTGCCTGAAGTTGCGGGCAACTGCATCAGTGTCGGTGGTGTCGATGGGTGGGTTCCAGGAGAGGGTTGGTCTTCGGTTGTGGGTGGTGGTGTGTTGTGGGTTTCTTCAAGGAGAAGTGGATGCAGCGGTGGTCTGTCCTGTGGAGTTGGGTGGTGTGGCTAAAGGGGACGTGATTGCTAGCAGAGAAAATAGAGTCGAGTGTGTGTCCTGCGGAGTGGGTCGGTGTTGTGATGTGCTGTTTGAGGCCGAGGTTCAAGAGGTTGTCGAGCAGGGTGGTGGTGTTGTTGTTGTTGGTGTTTTCGAGGTGGAAGTTTAAGTCCCCGAGGAGTATGTAGTCAGTGGATGCAAGAGCGTGCGTGCTGATGATGTCGGTGATGGAGTCGCTGAACTGCTGTTGGGGGCCGGAGGGTCCCTCGGAGGGTGGTGTTTGGGTGACTGTAGATCTGGAGGGGCAGGTGCTCAGCGGTGCTGAGGTTGTTTTCGGTGGTGGTCGTGATCCTGAGGGTGTTCTTGTGGATGATGGCAATGCCTCCTCCTGATTTGTTGGAGCGGTCCCTGCAGGTGAACTTGTAGCCGTCTGGGATAGCTATGGCGATATCAGGCACTGAGGAGGGGTTCATCCAGGTCTCAGTCAGGAAGGTGACATCTGGGGAGGCTGAGTCTAGTAGATTACATAGCTCTACTGCGTGCTTGTGGACAGAGTGGGTGTTGAGGAGGATACATCTGAGATGGTTGTGTCCTGTCCTGGTGGGTGAGTCGTTGGTGTGGAGGCTAGTGAGGTGCAGTTACGGCAGGAGAAGGGCTGTCGGGTGGTCTGTGGGGAGGCTTGAAGGCAGGCGGGAGGGCGGCCGGTGTTGAGGGCACAGAGGGTGGCGCCGTTGTAGTGAAGACGTGCGCAGCAGCGGTGGGTGGTACGAGAGCCAGAGGTTCAGTCACTTGGCACGGTCCAGGTGCGGACGGGCGCAGACGGGCTTGCCTTTGGCGTGACAGCGCCACGCCCGTTGCATGCGTCCGCTGCACAGCCACGCAGCGGCCACCATTAAGTAGGGAGGTGGGGGGAAGAGTGGACAGCTGGGAGACGGGAGCGGGGTGAAAAACAGCACAAAAAAGGGGGCAGGCTGCAAAAATGGGCTGCTGGGACAGCAGCGGCGGGGGAGATAGAGAGTGGGGAGAGCGAAAGTGAGAGAGAGAGAGAGACAGAGCGGAGTGAGAGAAAAACAAGGAAGAGAGTAGGGAAGCAAAAGGAGCACAAAGGGACAGAAGAGAAGCAGAGCATAGAGCAAAGCAGAGAAAGGACAATTCAGGGACATGTCTGGCCTCAGTTTAAATTGGTCCAACTTCTACTTGATCCATGGTAACATGGGTAGCAGATTGATGGCTTGTCATCAGACTGCTACCTTCTGGATCTGTCTACCACTCAGTGGACCATGTGTTGATAGCCAAGATGCTGATTCTTCCTCATTTTCTTTACTTATTTCCAGCCCAGCAGGTGTTTTTCAAGAAATCCTTCACTGCAGACTTACTTGGTCTACTCTCAGATATAATATGGGGCAGAGACAGCAAGTGAGTAGCACTCAGCAAAGTGCAGCAACAGCTGGAAGGTGGGGACTCAGTGCCCTCTTCTATGAACTGTATTATGCTGGAGTCCAATTGCAATGACCAATGGGTTGGCTAAGTTATGGACTAAATCATGAAAGGCTGGATCTCCTCAGGGCGCTGAAAGGACCCTTAGTAATTGCCTGGCTACTGGAGCCTGATCACTCATCACGAGGACTGGCCAGACTGGCCATTACGTCAAAAGCCTGTTGGTACTGTTATGTTTGTGTTCAGGGATGGCCCTAAGGATATGCCCCAGACCTATTTGTAACACACCAGCCATAAAGAGGCTTCCTGCTCCTTACTGCAGGAGCATGCATCACGAGTGATTGGAACTGCACAGAGGGTCCATATACCTTTCACAACATGCAAGAGTGCCATGGGGTGAGGTGGGCCTATTTTTATCCCATACTTCTGTGGTGGCCAGCCTGCAGCAGCTTTGGGCGGTTTGGCGGAAGTACTGCAATACATACTGACACATTAACGGGGGTGGGGAGCAATCTAGGTCGTATTACTATAGCAGGCGCCACAACATGATGCTTTGAAAAACTCGTTAGGAAAACTGCCTGGGGTCCGAGATATCCAATGCACAATGGGAACATGTGTTAAGATAAGTTCAACAAGTTTTGAGGAACTTCAGGTTAAAATAATTCACACAATTTAATTACATCCTCCAGACCTATATCATCCCAGCTAGCATATACCATATGTTTCTGTGGGCATCATTGGACTGTCCCAGATGCAAGCAAGCCAATGCTGACTTTTACCAAGTGGACTGTTCCCCACACGGGCAGTTATCCTGAAAGAGGTATCAGACCTGACGGACTGACTTCTTACACTGATCCTGGAAACTTGCCTGCTCATATTAATGCCATGGGGAAGAAAGACAAGTTTGCCCTTCACTTTATTGATTTAGCAATAGTGCTGTTTAAGTATCAGAGTGGAATGGCCTGGAAATCTCCTATTGCCCCAACACAAAGACATGGCTGAGAGACCTAAACTGTTGCTTATGAATGTGACCTGAATGATAACCACTGCTCTATGTTCCCTATGGCACCAATAGGTGTAATTGAAGGGGTGTACTTGGAAAGACGCTAAATAATAAAAAGAGATTAAAAAACAGTAGGTAGGAGGAACCTTTTCCATTACCAAAATGCAACCTAAAATAGAGATGCTCACTGAAATGAAATGAAAATTTGTCTGGTCAGAAAATTTTATTCTATATTAGCCATAATCAAAATGTGCTCTGTCTAATGAGTTTGTTTTGTTCATAACTACAAGAAATTGATTTGTCATTATATTTGACAGCACGTAATAAATAATTGTTATTACTAGCAAGTGCAGCCAATTTTATGACACGTGCCGTGATTGAGGAATTTACATTATTTAAGCAAGAAAAGACATGAAAAGGCATTTGACAATAAAAGATTTCTGTGAAAGCCCCAGGTGTATTGTATGGCATCAGGCCAAAGATTTTAATACTAACTACTCCAGCTAGACTGTAACTGCAATTTGTATTTTAATTGCAGATTGTGGAAGGAAAATTGAACTTTTAAATCTGCTCCTTGCATTCAACTTTCTTGTTTCTTCAGAACACTCCCTACCATATAATACTCTACTTTTCCTGTTCCCTCAGAGGCCTTGCTACCATATAGCACACAACTTCTTTGTTCCTTCAGAGACTTTGTTACCAAATGGCACACAACTTCCTTGCCCCTTCAAAGTTGTTGCTACCACATACAGCACCGATCTTCCCTTGCACTTTCAGTGCCATTGCTATTCCATAGCACACAACTTATCTTGTTCCTTCAGAACCATTGTTACCACATAGCATACAACTTTCTTGTTTCTTATGAGCCATCTCTACCACATAGAACACACCTTCCCTTGTTCCTTCAAAGCCATTGTTGCCACATATCCCACAACATAATTGTTCTTCAGAACCTTTGTTACCATATAGCACACAACTTCCCTTGGTCCTTCAGAGCTGTTGTTGCTACATACCCCACATCGTCATTGTTCTTGCAGAACTTTTGTTACCATATACCACACAACTTCCCTTGTTCATTCAGAGTTTTTGTTACCACTTAGGGGCTTTTTTGCAAAGTAGGTGGGCAGCCGGCAGCTCTTAGATCTGTACAATGTTGTCAAGAGCAGATCGGACAATATTGTGTCCCATGATATTCTTGAAAACACAACAATTTAGACAGGATACTTGTATCAATCGATATTAGATTTTATTAAACAATATTTTGGTGAAATACCATAAATAGTATAATCTTGACATCATGACAGTGAACACAGAATCTTTTGGCTTCAGGTTCGGTTTGTGTTGCTTCATCACTGTTAAATCTTGCGTCAATTCTTATGACCATGCCTTCTTCCCATAAAGATTCTAACCGTAACAATAATAAGAGACAAAAAAGGACCCTACATCACAGACGAAGACACCTTTACCTTTAACTTAAGAGGATTTAATGGAGAATTGAGGAAATAAACATTTAAACCATTTGTGATGGAAACAAACTTTATGCTTCATAGAATTGAGAAGTGGTCCAGTCTGGAGTCCAGGGTGAATGATGTACAACAACGAGTTAGAGAAATCCAGGACATGACTAATAAATGTGACATAATGTCCAGCAAAATTTCACTTCTTAAAAACTGAAGACTTAGATAATTGCAATATATGCAAAACTCTACGCATTTATGGAATTCTTGAAGACGCAGAAAATTCTGATATGATCACCTTTCTTAAGTTACACATTCCAAGTTTCTTTTTTGGGGGGTTCATCATGACAGCTATTCAATCTTATCATGCACATCAAACATTGGGATGGTAGTGAATTCACTTTGTGTGATTTCGTCTAAATTAGGTATTTCAGAACACACAATAGGAACAGCGCAGGTGTGTACTCAGTGTACTTTTGTGTAGCATTGGTACAATCTGGACACGTTAGGTGTGAAAATGGACATACTATGTGACCTTCTGGCATTAAAAACTAGTAAACTAACACAGCAATGCACTCTTACCTTTCCTTGATTGATTATTGCTTATCCTTCACAGATTTTTGCTTTATTCTTGTACAGAGCACTGCTTGGATATAGGATTGTACATCGGCTTATAAGGTACATATCACAAGTGATCGTTGAGCAGTATCACAGGGTGCACACATGACTTTGGTTTTAGATTGTCACATGGGTGTCTCGGGCTCCTGACTTTCTGAGAGCCACACCTTAGGCTACTACTGAATTCGGTACACTCGGAAACCAAGCCACAAATCACACATCTCACATTATGTACGCAGTGTGGGTTTCTGCGCTTTCAGCGCTGGGTGTTGTCTGTGGTCAGGCCCTGTGACCTACCCCAGTAGGCTCCCAACACCACTCCATGAACAGCCTCTGGCCATGCATGGCGACGCTGGGATAGGCCCCAGGGCCTGGCATGCAGCCAAACTCCTGTAGGCACCCAACTCTACACCAGGCATGGCCAAACCCACTATAGGGCCGCACTCCCTGGGCAGATTTGGGCCTCGGGCACATTCAATTATTAAAAGGGGTGGCCAATTTTTGCCCCAGGGACCCCGTTTTCCTGGGGCAGGGCCACTTTTTCTTGTGTGCCCTGGCCCTACCCAGAGCACCTAGTGTGCAGTCTTGGGGGCTGCAAGGGGGCCTTTACCCCTTGTGGTCCCTGCTGGCCTCCTCCCTCCAGTTGGATCATGCATTTGCTCCCACACCTAGGGAGCAGCAAAAAGTGCTGCTCCCTGCATGCAGGAGCAATTCTTTCATCTGTTTTCCTGCCTGCTTGACAGTGGACAGGAAACAGATGAAAAATCCACTCCCAACGGGTGGGAGCAGTTTGGCTGCTCCCACCCGCTGGGAGTGGACTTACAGTTGACTCTCACTTGGCGGGACATGACATAGCTCCTGAAAACATCTAGGCATATAGATGTAAAAATGGCATATATTAAGAGTTAATTGCCAACACAAAAGTGGATTATGGTTACTTATAAGGGTTAACTGACAAGAAACATACGGTGAAGTATGTGGATCATCAAAACTAATTTGTGAAGAACAACATGAACCAAGAACCAGCGTATTTACTTCTGTTAAGATAAAACACAGACAATTGGCAATGAAATGCAAGGTTGTTGAATGGAATTAAAAGCATGGTGAAGAACTTTGATCATTAGCATATTTTTGGCTATTCAATACACTAAGACGAATCAACAACCTTGTCTACACTATAGATTCTAGTGTGAAATTTGAAGTGACACTAGAATTTATGTGTAGGTTGTCTATATAAGTGTGGTGTTTATGTCTTTAAGCTATTACAACAAGTGTCAATTGATTTTCTATGCTTTTGATTTGTTCCCTGTCAATAGACAATGATGTTTGAATATGTTTAGACGGAAGCCTGTTCTTTTGTACTATATATTTTTTTGCTGTCTCCATGACTCATATAGAGCGACCCGAGTCCAAAGGTCCATTTTGTCCCAAGGAACTTGTTCCCTTAACTTGGGAGGGTAAGGAGTACTGCATTTGTCAATTGGTTCACGCTTTTGCATGGTAGCACAAACTACACAGCGTGTCACTATACTCTTGGGTGTTTCTAACATGTTTAGATGTTTTTCACTGTGCTTTACATTACATTTTGTATATTTTTCATACAGGTTTGCCTATTTAGGCTATAAGCAGTGTAGTGTTCTATGTAAGTAGTTTCTTCTCTTTAAAACCCATTCAGGGTATATATTGCAGCTGAGGAGATTTTGTCATTTCTGGTCCTGATGAAGTGCTGAACGATCTGTAAGGACATTGAGGGTGCGAAACATGTTGACCATAGAGATTAGCTAAAGGGAAGTGTCCCTATTAGCTCGGTTTTGTTTGGAGAGTGGAGGAACTTTATTCCTTGTCCACTCCCCACGCGTTTTTAATATTGACCAAGGTCTTCCACATCAATTAAAACTTACGGTTCACAGGTTCTTGAACCAATTTTATTCTCCTTTTCTCTTCTGCTTTTCTTCTGAGGGGACGTTTAAATTAATTCCTACCTCTACTGTGGCACACACTTTCATTTAATATCTCCGGCAAAGTGCCCCTGTGTGGGGCCCATCAGACATTGCAGCATCGGTGTGACGAGGAGCTGGCCCTATGATGAAACATGACATCCATTGGATGTGTGAGGGCTTTTGCTTCTAATTTAGGAAGTGCCTTTGTTGAACCTGTGCCTATTCTTTTGATTTCTTCTGTTTAGGAACAGTGTTCTCTTTTGAATTATTCAGTATTTAGGGAGGCTGTACACTGGACCTTGATAAATCTCCCTGTCCCCCTTGATTTTGTTTTACCAGGTACATGTTCCCATATTAACAATTTTGGAGCAACTAGTTTACATTATTTTCATGTCATAGCTCCTGCCAAGCAACAGTACAAGTTCATGTCCCAAGGGTGGGAACCTAGGGACATAGAGAGCTGGCCTTAGGGGTGGCAGTCCCTAGGGCCATTAATGGCTCTGGGGGGTGAGCTGCACGGCTCTCATCCTTTGTTATTACAGGGCCAGCCCTAGGGTGGTGGTGGTCTTGGGGCCGAAAACAGCCCGGGAGAGAGGACATGTGGCTCCCCTCCCCTTTCAGAATTTGCCCAAACCCTGAGGAGGTATTGATCCCCAAGGCCGTAAATGGGCCCTTTATCATCAATCCGTCTGTTCATGTTGAATTTATTGACCTTGCCCTGAAAAGGTTGAGGTCTCTGGGGGCGTAAATGGCCTGAGGGGAGGGCTGCATGCCCCTCTCTCCTACTCTACTTTATTATTGACCTCGCCCCCGGAGGTGGTGGTCCCTTGAGCCCATACTGGCCATCGGGGAGGGGCACGTACACTCCCTCCTCAATATATCATTTCATATATACCTCTGGGAGCTTGCTCACCCAGGGGCTGATCTGTAAACAAGTGAGACCACGCTTTTTTAAAATTAATTATTCCTGGGACCCACAGGAAAAGGGATGGTGGGGAATGCCTGGCAGGTAATTTTGTGACCGCTGCAGCATGCAAGTGCCCAATAACCTTTTGTCGCGTGGGCTCTCATTATCCTAAATGAGACTACTGGATTTCTAGGCAGCAGGATCGATAACAGTGTGGGGGACTGAGTCTGACCCACTTGTAAAGAACTCTGTCACCCTAAATCCGGTTTTTGCTCCGGCTAACTAGCAGTGCCTCATTTCTCTCAGGGGGAAGAAATGATTAGGCAGCCAAGCGCATGACATCTTTGGAACTTCTCAGGGAAGTCGTGGTCACTCAGATCCAAACCAACTCTCTCATTTACAATATGGTCTCATATACAAATGACAAAGACAGTATAAGTTTTATATAATATTTTAATAAAACGACTGTATTTTAGATAATAAGGCGTGAGCCGCAATAACCAGAACAATACAACATAGTAAGATTGAAATAGTTACCAGGAGAGTAAAACATAAGAACAAAGCTATCATATTGCCTAACAGTTTCTACTCTCCCTCTGCTTGTTCTAGATTAGAGCACAGCATGTTAAGCTTCTAGCTTGCCTTTCTGAATCACTGGGGAGACATAAGCCCTCATACCTGAGCAAAGGCCTGTGATCTGGTTCAGCATCTGCAACGAGGCAGTCAGCGTCTAGCTGTGGGTCTCTGGTCGGAATCTCCCTCTTCTTGTTCTATATTAGAGCACAGCATGTTAAGCTTCTAGCTTGCCTTTCTGAATCACTGGGGAGACATAAGCCCTCATACCTGAGCAAAGGCCTGTGATCTGGTTCAGCATCTGCAACGAGGCAGTCAGCGTCTAGCTGTGGGTCTCTGGTCGGAATCTCCCTCTTGCATGTATTGGGACAAGGAAGTGATTTTATAAATAACATGTCATCGTGATCACAAAATGTCCCTACGCAGGAATGCCAAATCTAAACTCCTGCCACGTCTATCGGCAATGTACCAGACTGTATCCTTGACTGAAGCACAGAGTGAATATGTTATGAAGAACTCCATTGCTGAAGTAGGCAAAACAGTGTGACATGAATAAAAAACAACACCGTAGAACTGGCTATTTGAAAAATAACAGTACGAAGCCTAATAAAAAGCATTTAGAGCAAAGTGCACAGAGGCTCTAAGCTGTCAGCAAATGAATAAAATACATTCAGGGCAAAGTGCACAAAGGCCTAAAGCCTGAAGCTAATGCGCAAAGTATAAGTAAAACTAACCACACTACACTCGCCCCTTGTCTGTAGCAAGTGGTTCCAATAACATAAAAACATGCCCCAAATATAAACAATATATTTCGACAAGGTAAGAATACAACAAAGTCATAAATTTAGGAAACATCTGACGATAAAGCCAAATTCAAGATAGTGTCAATTTTGCCGAAGAAAAAAACCAATTGTCAGACAGAAGCAATAGAACGTAGGAGCTCATCCACTTCGATATATGTTAATATCGGAAGATCCACGCCACAAAGTACCATGGAGCAGGTGTGTTCCAAAGCCCAAAAACCATTCAGGGCGGCACCCCGTGCACGGCCAATGAATGAGACAATTCCATCTTCCTCCAGGAAGGGCATCTCATAAACCGCCTCACGAAGCAAACGCAACCGTAGTGCACAAGTCTGGGAATGAGCCCTAATCGGGAACATCAACAGATCAGGATCGACCACTGGAGGGTGCTGCAGTGAGAGACAGAAAGCCAGTGCATGTTCAAACGAGCACCAAAGGCACCGAAACACGGGTTGCACACAATCCAAAACCGGTCTGAATGACAGAGACCAGTCACACTCCAAAAGGCCCAGGAGTGTAGCTCCAAAATGCTGCATCATGCGTTCACGACACAGCTGCGCTGACGGGAGCAGCAATATAGGATCTCGTCATGGCGGGACAGCCATTGCGAAAAAATAGCAACAATAGCAAGACTCCAGCCAACAAAGCCAAAGTAATCGGGAAACCCCCAAAAATGCTTCCGAAAATAGATTGTATAGCCGAAGGTATCAAACGAATAAGGAAGAGAAGGTGTGAGCAAAACCAACACCAACGGCTTTGAAAAAATGAGCAATACCAGCAGTGCTGGATGCATTAAATATACATCCCACAAGTTCACCGAAGTGACTTGGAAAGTTAGTATTCAAAAGGGACTGTATCTCCGCCGATGACCTTGCCAGCTGAAGTGCGTAGGTCTCGCTAGCAGATGTAAGGGCCACATGCTTTTGAAACAATAAAGCTTTCAGCCGACTCAACTTGTCGAAATCAACCTTGGAAGTAGCAATATGAGGCCAGATGTCCGCTACCTCCCTAATTTGAGTGGGGGGAAACAACACATTCCCGCAGCACGTAACGGCCTTGTTGACAACGACAACGTAAACTATTCCGGCACGCATGCCACAGCAGCGTTCGCTGTTAAGAACAATGTAACTGCCGTTAGAAAGCACCTGGAAAGTGTTTTTAATAACCAGGACTGGAACACCTTTCAAATAACAAGCTAAGTTAGCAATCGAAGCGTTACACACTCCGTGCAAGGACAGCTGTTTACAAATCATGGAATGGCTGACAGAAGCTTTGCATTCGCTACCGCTAAGAAAAACCTCCCTCAAACCATTAACACATCTGTATTGAAAGCGAAGCTCCCACACCTCGTGTATGTAACTGTCTCCCAATAGTTCATATCTACCCACCGGAATGTGCTTCAAACAAGAAGTAAATTGCAGAGTGGATATAGGCAAATTAATAACCCCATGAATCAACCACTCAGCTGACGGAATCTCTGCCACCGTGAAAGGCAGTTTCTCCAATTTCTCAATATTCAACATAACATATGTCGCTTCCTTTTTAGCCATCAACTGTTGTTGACGAGTCAAATTAAAGGAGATAAAGATCTCTCTGGCACGAATGTGCTGCCATGGAACGCGACCCGCCTTCAAGGTTTGAAGAGTCCAACCCAGCTGCATGATGGACCGTGTCTGACTCTGCCCATGATATAAAGAAGACATGTCCGATTTAATAATGTCAATAGCAGAGGAAACAATGCTGTCAATCGTGTAAACACCAATTTCACACATTACTCCACCAGTCCAGTTTTATTGTATCTGATTACCACATCATGCATACTTTAAACAAGAAATTGCAAAGCCAATCAGTCTCACCTATACAAGAGCTACTAGCTTTGGTAATGTGTTTTTGCCATGTTGTACACCAGTGTGGCTGCTGTTCAACATGGCTAACCATTAGTGGTATGGAGTGTCCTCTAGTGGAGTGGGGGTGTAGAGTGTCATAGACTGGTTATGTTGGAGTAGAGTTACATAGAGTGGAGTAAGGGGAGTACAATGTTGTAGAGTTGAGTAGAGGGGAGTAGAGTTCAGTGGTTCAGTGGCAGACTGTGTCATAGGGTGCAGTGTCATATAGTGCAGTGTTGTAGAGGGCAGTGGCATAGAGTGGAGAAGCATAGCATAGAGTGGAATGGGGTGGAAAAGGGTGGAGTGGGTTGAAGCAAAGAGGTATTGGGGTGGATTAGATTGAAGTAGATGGGGTGGATTTGAGTGGGGTAGAGTGGGTTGTATTGAGTGGAATGGGGTGGATTGGACTGGGTTAGATTTGAGAGGGGTGGATTAAACAGATTTGAGGTGGGTGGATTGGATTGGAATGATAGGACTGGCATGGGGTGGACTGGGTTGGGGTAGGGTGGATTAGATTACAGTG